>NC_083788.1:1553156-1585656 GCF_015708825.2 Lethenteron reissneri | reverse complement strand
CACACCGCCGTGCGTGCCTCTACTGCCGCCTTGTGGTACCGCGTGGTGACGCCGCGTGGGGTAACGCCGCATCAACCCCGCCGGTCACAGACCTGAGGCAACTTGAAGCTTTCATCCAGCAGTGGAATGACCATGGCTGTTTCATGATGACGGTGAAGATATAGGGCGACCTTGCAACTTTTTGAGGTTCGTTTGGGGGACTTTCTGCTTCAAGGAGCCTGAACAGACTGTTGGGGCAAGTGCTATGAAGGCCGGCACGGCACACGAGGAAGTGGGTGGCCAGCACCACGCCCGTACCAAGTACTCATTTGAGGCCGAGTCGACCTAGGGCAGGCCCAGGACCGGTTCAGATAATCGTCACCGGTGTTGGCCGTGAGCGGGAATCGAACCCGGGCCGCCGGGTTCGTGGCGTCGCGCGCTAACCGCCGCTGACGCACACACGGACACACACGGGGCCCTCACCTCAAATCCGCGCTCCTCCTCCGACTCGCTGGTCTCCGACTCGGACGCGTCGGCCCCGTTGGCTTTGGGCTTCCCCTCGTCGCCGTGCCCACCGGCCGCCCCCTTCCTCAGCGCCACGGCCACCTTCATCATCTCCCTCTCCAGGAAGTCGACGTCCCCCGCGGCCCCCTCGGCCTCCTCCCCAGGTGCCCCGCCCGAAGCCTGGGCCTCGCCTGCGCCCGTCGCCTCGGCCCCGTGGTGGGGAACCGCTCGGGGCGGGGCGGCCACGCGTCCGACGACCTCCTCCTCCGCCGCCGCTCTCTTCTCCGTCTTTGCTCTCTCCTCCTCCTCCTCCCCGCTCCTCCTGCCGCCCGACGAGGGAGCCGTCTGGACGCAGGGCCCGGTGCGAGCGTTGCCGTCGCCACCGCCGCCCGAGGAGGATGAGTCGTCCTTCTCGTCGGAGGAGCCCTTGAGCAGGTCGGGCTCGCCGGTGATCACCACCGTCTTGTAGACGACCCGCGACATCGACACCGAACTGCTGCTGCTCATTCGCTGCTGCTGCTGCTGCTGCTGCGGCTGCTGCTGCAGCGGCTGCTGCTGCTGCGGCTGAAGCTGCTGCTGCTGCGGCTGCTGCTGCTGCGGCTGTGGCTGGTGCTGTGGCTGCCGCTGAGGCTGCACTGCCTCCGCCCTGGAGCCTTCCTCCTCCTTCTTCTCTATCCTCTGCGGGGGACAAGCGGCCGAGGCGCAACGCGGGAAAAAAGTGAGCGTCTGGGGGAAAAGTCCGAAGGCAGAGGTTGGTGGGCCACACAAAGATGGAGCTCGCCTGACGCGCCAACGCACAAGGGTCCGACGAAGCGCCCGCAAGCCGCAGCGTCACCAGCAGGGTTTCTGGCACCCCACCGGGGAGATGTTGACTACCTCGCCTGGTATACAGGTCGGGGATTCAATCCTGGCTCTTGACGCCTGCTGCTGTATATTTGGAGTTTGCGGTGTCTCTCTCTCTCTCCCCGTGGTTGCGTGAATTTTTCTTCGGGTCCTCCGGTTTTTCCCTTCCACATTTAGAATCAATATCGCCACACGCTTAGAGTAATTTGGCCGCTTATAAATTTCTACGTGATGACGATAATCCACTTCGTTGAGCTATCATGTGTAATGGCCAGGGTCAATTCTGAAACAGAACGACGTAGCTCAAGTGGGGCCTTACCTGGTAAAATAAAAAATATAAGCTTAAATAGTTTTTAGTGAGAGTGGCCTCCCCCTGCCACGCATGGGGGCTCAGCTGCTACTGCGGATGCTGCTGTGGCTAGTGAGCTGCGGCTGCTGCTGCTGCTGTGGTTGCTGCTGCTGCACAGGCGGCCATGGGGAGCCACTCCGAGTGCCGCCAGCGCTGCGCCGAGTCGCCCTGATGACTCCCAGAACACGAGCCGTCTTGCAACCGTTTGTGCAAAAAAAAATTCAAGCATCTACGAACTACATGGGTCGAAGGAAGATGTTTCAATAAGTATAACCCGTAGAAACAAAGTTTTTCACTATAAATCCTTTATATGCGTGGCAGCGAACTTAATATAAAGGATTTAAAAAATATATATGCCTGTGGAGGACGCGGGGATCGATCCCACGACCTTTGCCATGGGAAGCGAGGACGCTACCAACTGCGCTACTCCGCCACGGCCTATGGAGGGGTTAAGCTCTGGGCTCTTATACTGTGACGTTCAGCCAAAGTGATGAATGAGTTCTATTTGAATATATGTAAAATACATTTTTTTTGCCTAAAAAGTATAACATTTTGGGAATTTTTTTTCTCGAACATTAATTGTCTGGCACAACGAGTCTGTGTGGAAAATGTCAGCTCGATTGGATCACGGGAAGTGGGTAAAAAACGACCGAAAGATTTGCACGGTCGTAAGCAAGCAAGCACGCAAGCAAGCAAGCGAACTTAATATAAAGGATTTAAAAATGGTGCAGAGGCCAGAGGGCATCCCCCATCGCACTCCAAGGCGACCGGGGAATGGCTCCGACTGCCGGCAACGCAGCTTTACCTGGGGCCTGCCCACCATCAGATGGTCAGGGACTCCAAAAGCGCAAAGAATGACCCGGAGTACTGGCCTATTTATGGTATCATGGGCTTTGACCAGGTCAATAAAGCTCCACACACTCATGCAAAGATATCCCATATAGCCTTAGCAAGTGCTTAGCAAGTGTGTTTAGCGAGCACCTATGAAGGCCGGCACGGCACACGAGGGGGTTGGTGGCCAGCACCACGCCTGGCCGCCAGATACTCGTTTGAGGCTGAGTCAACCTAGGGGAGGTCCAAGACCGGTTCAGACAAGCGTCACTGGTGTCGACCGTGAGCGGGAATCAAACCCGGGTCGTCGGGTTGGAAAGCGCAGCACGCTAACCGCTGCACCACCACTCCCTACTATCTCCACCCACAAGCCAAAGAGCCTTAACAGACCTTTGGGGCAAGTGCTGCACACAGACACACAGAGACAGACGCACAGACACAAATATGCACAGACGCACAGACACAGACGCACAGACGCATAAACGCACACACGTGCCGGATGACAAGTGACAGCTCGCCCCCCCCCCACCCCACCCCCCGTGGGCATCGTGTGTTCATATCGCCGGTCTCTCCGCTCGCTCGTTAGCCAGCACGGTTATCGTCACGGTGGCGGTGAATCTATCGTCACGGCGGCGGCGAGGCTATCGTCACGGCGAATCTATCGTCACGGCGACGGTGAGGCTATCGTCACGGCAACGGCGGCACCTGCGAGATCTCTACGAGCAGCTCGTCCGCAAACTGGGCGGGGGGGTCCCGCGGGTGCGGGCCCAGGGGCCGCTCCGCCCACGCCGCGTCGCCCGGCGCCGCCGTGGCCACCTCGTGTGGCTGGCCGCTGGGCGCGCTCGAGGGCGCGGGCTCCTCGGGCAGCTGTGCCCAATAATCCTCCTCCTCCTCCTCATCATCCTTCAGGGTCACGGCAGCAACGGCGGCGGCAGCCAGGGAGGAGGTGGAGGAGGAGGGGCGCATGCGCCGGAGGTGATGGGACACCGTGATGGTACAGCATTCATGATGGTACATCATTCATGATGGTACATCGTGATGGTTCATCATTCATGATGGTACATTGTGATGGTACATCACGATGGTACATTGTAATGGTTCATCATTCATGATGGTACATCGTGATGGTATATCACGATGGTACATTGTAATGGTTCATCATTCATGTTGGTAGATCGTAATGGTACATTGTAATGGTACATCATGATGTTACATCATCCGTGTTGGTACATTATAATGGTACACCAATGATAATGGAACACCATGGCAAATAACACGGATGATTCATCGTATCGTTACCATCGTTCGCAACGTACACCGGTTACGATGGTGGGTCATGGTGATACATCGGTGAATCACGTGACGTGACGTCATTCAGGACGTAACACCGTTCAGATGTGACATCGTTCAGATGTGACATCGTTCAGGAGGGGGTGGTGTTGTGGTGTCAAGACAGAGGCAGGGTTAGTGTTGGCAGGGCAGAGGGTCGTGGGTGTTTTGGGGAGAGAGACACGGACGGGGGCGGTGGGGTTGGAGGCGGCGTTGGTGGGTTTTGAGATGAATGAGCAAGCGGCTGTCACCAGGGGGCAATGGGGGTGCGTGGAGCCGAGCGACGGGGCGAGGAACCGTGAACAGCAGCAGTGGGGGAGGCAGCAGCGGCGGCGAGGAGAGAAGCAGACGTTAGAAGCAGGTTAGTGAGAAACACACATTCACTGGGTTTGCAGTTCGGTGCAAGAGCAGAAGTGACTTCATTAGCTCAAGGCTCCCCCCATTCTCCATGTCTTGCATTCAGTGACTCTGCAGTGCGTGGATGTGAACACATCTCGTGGTCTTGACTGGCTTAGCCATCTTCGAGGAGGTGTCAGTGTGTGGTGCGTGGTGTGCCTGCCCAAGCTGTCCCTGGGGCTCGCTGTTGTTGTTGCTGTGCTGTTGTTGTTGTTGTTGTTCGTGCTGGGCTCCGTTTTTTTATGTTACCAGGTAAGGCCCCACTCAGCTAAGTAGCGCTTTTTCAGAAGCCACCTGGCCCATCATAAACGATAGCTCAGCCAAATGGCTTATCGCGTGGAAATGTACAGCGGAGGCCAAATACTCTAAACGCACGTTGATTCTAAATGCGGAGAGAAATCCACGCGACCGCGGGGAGAGAGAACATGCAGACTCAGGGTAAGGGTCGAACTCACGACCTCCTGTATACCAGGCGAGGGAGTTAACATCTCGGCGCCCCAAGTTCGGCTTCGCACGCGGTCAGCGACAGGACCAGCCGGCGCTGGAAGTCTGCGTCGGGGCTTTGCGAGTGTAACCCGCTGACCCTGCCCATACTGGACGTGTGTGACAGAGAGCTTCATAGCTCATCGGATTCTTCCTCCGACAGTCGAAATAAAATTTGTATTCTGATTCTGAGTGGATCGCAGCGGCCGATACAAAACGCCGCTTGGAGCCGGCGGCGTTCCCGCCCAGCGGCAGAGCGAGCGGCAGAGCGAGCAGAAAACGCTTTGAGTTTGAATCCTGGCTGGGGGTTGTGACTCGGACCCATCATCGCGCTCCAGGGCCAATAAAACAAGAACAGGTGACCCCCGACTTACGACCCCCGCTTTTGCGACCTTTCTTCCGACCAAAACTCCCGTCTACGACCGCCTAGCGACTGCTACCGATGCCGAGTCGATTGGCGCTGCGTCCGAGCACGCCACTCGCAGACGCTAGCGCCATCGGGTGACGAGTCTGCGCATGCCACGCGCTGCTTTGCTCTTCTGCCGAATGCGCATGTCCAGGGTAGCCCGACAGTCTGCAGCTGCGCCGGGAGCAAACGCAGCAGCGTCTCTTTCTCGACACTCTTCACTTCTTTGTAAAAAAAAAATGTTCGCCTTTTAATACATCTGAGAAGAGGAAATGTGATGCATGTGCAGAAAAGTACTTAAGGATTTTCCAATGTGTTTGTTTTTTACTTAATAAATGTTGCTAACAGTTATGTTAAGTTACAATAAATGTTTGTTGGCCAATTTTGGTATTTTTACGGGAGGGAATGGGTTTCCAGGAACAGAACCCCAATGTCTGACAACGCGCCCTATGGGAAGCGAGGGTTCGACTTACGACGCCTCGACTTGCGATCGTCGTCCAGGAACCAATTAGGTCGTAGGTGCGGGGGTCGCCTGTACCACGTTGTGGGAGAAGCTAACGGCGCCTGACCCGTGGATAGACTCCCCCCCAACCCCTGCCCCACGGATGGTTTCATCAACCAGGAACCAGCGCAAAAGAAACAGCGACCCTGGCACCAACGTCGGTGTGGCCAGAGGTGCGTCGACTTCCATCGACCGCGGCCGCCAAAGGAAGCCGTCGCCGGCTCGACCACGTCCACACGGCGATTCGCGAGCCGTGCGCTCGCACAGCGGTTGCCGCCGCCGATCGTCCGCCCGCCAAATGTTTCGTGAAGGCGAGAGGGCCGTTTGCCGGACCGGTTAAAAACGGCGCGGGCAACGCATGCCGCCGAGAAGAGTCGGCCTCGAGCCGTAGGTGACCCCGCACAACTATCGCCCCCCCCATCTCGAACCCGAGCGCGATTTCAAAGGTCGCAGAGCACCTGCGTCCGAAGCGGTTCCTTCCCTGCGCCGCTGCCACGGGCAGATTCAAACCGTTGCGGTCGGCGTACCAGAAGTCGCGCGGCGCCGAGACGGCTCTGGCTAAAGGTCACCGATGACCTCGACAAGTTCACGGACGAGCGGTGCGCCGCGTTGTTTGGTCAGCCTCGATCTCTCAGCCGCTTACGACACCACTGACCACCAGACACTCATCGGACAGGCTAAGGTCAAGGTTCGGTCAATCGCAGTTCGTCAAGCTGGGCGACGAACAGACATTGCCCGTGCCCTGCCTAGTCGGCTATCCACAGGGGGTCTCCCCCCCCCGTACCCGCGCTCTTCCTATTTTCAACATACGTCTCTCATCGTATTAACATCAAGTTCCGCCGATATGCCGATGATGTACTATTGTACACCGCAGTGAAGTCACAGCTAGATATGGAGAGCCTCGGCAGTCCATGAAGATCGCACGCGCGCGGTGCGCGAGTAGTTTGCACGGAACGAAAGGCTTATTAATCCAAAAAAATCGGAGGTTCTGCTCGTTGAGTAAAAAGTCTACGGATCTCTGTGTGAGTCTACAGGTCTCTGTGTGAGTCTCTGTGTGAGTCTACGGGTCTCTGTGTGAGTCTCTGTGTGAGTCTACGGGTCTCTGTGTGAGTCTCTGTGTGAGTCTACGGGTCTCTGTGTGAGTCTCTGTGTGAGTCTACGGGTCTCTGTGTGAGTCTCTGTGTGAGTCTACGGGTCTCTGTGTGAGTCTCTGTGTGAGTCTACGGGTCTCTGTGCGAGTCTCTGTGTGAGTCTACGGGTCTCCGTGTGAGTCTCTGTGTGAGTCTACGAGTCTCTGCGTGAGTCTCTGGGTTTCTGTGGGAGTCTGCAGGTTTTTTTGTATTCTTTGCCGGTGTAACTTGCTGACCCCCCCATACTGGATATCTGTGAAAAAGAGCTTCATAGCTCATCGCATTCCTCCTGCAGTCGAAATAAAGACACTGATTCTGATTCTCTTTGCGAGTCTACGGGTCTCTGTATGAGTCTACGGGTCTCTGTGTGAGTCTATGGGTCTCTGTGAGCTCTGTGCAAATCTACGGGTCTCTGTGTGAGTCTATGGGTCTCTGGGTGAGTCTGTGTGTGAATCTACGGGTCTCTGTTCGAGGCACTGTGCAAGTCTACGGGTGTCTCTGTTTGTCTCTCTGCGTGCGAGGGAAGAGGATGCCTCTGCCAATCGGTGCTGGGGGCTGTGGGGGGGGGGGGGGGGGGGGGGGGGGGGGGGGGTTCGGACCTCCGTGCCGGGCTGGCCGTGCCGGTGCACGGGCGACGGCTCCTGCAGGCGGATGTCCCAGCCGCCGGCCGGCGGCGCCGTCATGGCGCCGGCCGCGCCGTCGGGCCGCGACTCCAGGAAGGAGCGCTTGAGCTCGCTGAGGCTCGCCTGCCGCTTGAGCAGCAGCTCGTCCGGCCGGCGCTCCAGCTCCTGCGGGAACCGTCGCCCACCACCACCCCAGCGGTTAGAGGGCGGCCGCGGTGACATGCATGCGTGTCGGTGTGTGTGTGCGTGTTGGATGTGTGTGTGCCTGTCAGTGTGTATGTGTGCGTGTCGGTGTGTGTGTGTGCGTGTCGGTGTGTGTGTGCGTGTCGGTGTGTGTGTGCGTGTCGGTGTGTGTGTGTGCGTGTCGGTGGGTGTGTGCGTGTCGGTGTGTGTGTGCGTGTCGGTGTGTGTGTGCGTGTCAGTATGTGTGTGCGTGTCGGTGTGTGTGTGCGTATCGGTGTGTGCGTGCGTGTCGGTGTGTGCATGCGTGTCGGTGTGTGTGCGCGTGTCGGTGTGTGTGTGCGCGTGTCGGTGTGTGTGTGCGTGTCGGTGTGTGTGTGCGTGTCGGTGTGTGTGTGCGTGTCGGTGTGTGTGTGCGTGTCGGTGTGTGTGTGCGTGTCGGTGTGTGTGTGCGTGTCGGTGTGTGTGTGCGTGTCGGTGTGTGTGTGTGCGTGTCGGTGTGTGTGTGCGTGTCGGTGTGTGTGTGCGTGTCGGTGTGCATGTGCGTGTCGGTGTGTGTGTGCGTGTCCGTGTGTGTGTGCGTGTCAGTGTGTGTGCGTACGTTCTGTTGCACGTCGGTGTGTGTGCGTGCACGTGCCGTTGCGTGTCGTGTGTGCGCGTGTGTCGGAATGTGAGCATGTTGGTGCATCTGCATGGCAGTGTGCACGCGTGTCAGTGTGTGTGTGTGTCGGCGTGTGTGTGTCCTTGTGTGTGTGCGTGTCGGTGCATGTCGGTGCGTGTGTCGGTATGTGTGCGTGTCGGCGTGTGTGTGTCCTTGAGTGTGTGCATGTCAGTGTGTGTGTACGTGTCGTTGTGCGTGTCGTTGTATGCGTGTTGGTGTGTGCGGGTTAGTGTGTGCGCATGTCAGTGTGTGCGTGTCAGTAAATGTCAGTGTGCGTGGCAGTGTGCGTGTCAGTGTGCGTGTCAGTGTGTGTGGCAGTGTGTGTGTGTGTCGGTTTGTGTGCGTGTCGTTATTCACCAATAATGGCCAAGAGAAGTATTTGAGGCACTTTAACCGAGGTGTCAAGTTTAAGCCGTGTAGAGCCCAACACACAGCAATGCACAACAACAACAACCACCACAACAACTACAACAACCACAACATCCACAGAGACAACCACAACATCAATCACAGCATCAACCACAACAACAACCACAAGAACAACCACAACACCCACAGCAACAACACCCACAGCAACAACAACCACAGCAACCACGTGCTCCTTCAGGAACTGAAACAACCGGCATAGACCGAGAGTTCCTGAAAGAGGCACGGGGAGCTAAAACGTCGGGGGGGGGGGGGGGGTGGGGGGGGGGCACCGTGCCAAAAACAATGCAGAGCGGTGTGCACGCACGCACGTGCCGGAAAAACCCCCCAAACGCGGGGGCCCGGGGCAATTCACAAAGAAGTTGGAGAGGTCGCGGAGTGGAGGGACGGGGCAGGCACCATACGAACCTCTAACATTAGCCTGCTATGCCTGATATAAATGTTTTCTCCGTCTGCTTTCTTAGGCCTTCTCTGTGAAAGGGGAGGGAACAGACGGGGGGAGGGAGGGAGGGGAGGGAGGGGAGGGAGGGGAGGGAGGGGAGGGAGGGGAGGAATGCAAATGATAAATACACAAACAAAAGCAAAGCAAAAAGAACCGCGGCGCAAAACGGACACGGCACAGGGGACGTCGACTGGAATGGGCAAACCAAGGTGATGACGATGATGACGATGATGACGGTGATGACGATGATGACGACGATGATGACGATGACGACGATGACGACGACGACGATGACGATGATGACGACGACGATGATGACGACGATGATGACGACGATGATGATGACGACGATGACGACGATGACGACGATGATGACAACGATGATGACGATGACGACCATGACGACGACGACGATGATGACGTTGATGACGATGATGATGACGACGATCTCTGTGCTCTACAGGGGCAAGGGGGCGGGCACGCGGGGGTGAGCGTGGGGGGGAGAATGGCGGAGGATCTAGAAGCACATTTTTGTCGGCTCTAGTAACTATCTAAAACTACTTGTAATTCATTTGAGCAGGTAAGGCCCCATTGAGCTGTGCAGCTCTTTTTCAGAAGCCTTGACCTGGCTGTACACAAATGATAGCCCAACGAAGTGGACTATTATCATCATCGTCATCATAATCGAGTGGAAATTTATAGCAGCTGCCAAATATTCTGAACGTGTGACGTTGATTATAAATGTAGATGTGAAAAACCGAAGGACCCGGAGAAAAAATGTATGTGACCACAGGGAGAGAGAGAGACACCGCAAACTGCAAATATACAGCAGCAGGTGTCAAGGGTCGAAATCAAACCCACGACCTCCTGTATAACAGGCGAGGCAGTCAACATCTTCTAGCCACCGTGGTATTTGAATGTGCAAGTGATGTTTTGTACAACGAAACATGGAGGCTTGGACTCCCTCAAAATGAATAAATCTCCCTTCCCCACGTTTGTCTCTCCAGTTGTATGTGTTAATTGGCGCGACGACCCGGCGGCCACACGGCCTCCTGGGAGCTCGCCCCGTCACCAGTGTTGGTTCAACGGCAACCAAAACTCGGGGTTTCAACCTTCCGGGTCTCATCGGCAAACTCGGTTCTTCCCACAACGAACGCCACGCGGTCATTTGTCGAGGGCACTCTGCATTTAACGCTAACAAATAGAATTCGATATTGCAGCGAAGTCGGCGTGCGCTGCCCCCGCAGCGGTGCGGCTCAAGGCAAGCATCGGCCAAACTCGGTTCTGCCGGCGATCGGTGGCGGCGGCGGCGTTGAAGGAGCTCCCCTCACCTTCACCTCCTCCCCCTGCGCCTCCGAGCTCTGGACGGAGGTTTCCTCTTTGTTGTCGTCGTCACGGCCGACGCCGCCGCCAACAACGTCGTCGCCGCCGCCGTCGTTACCGCCGTCCGTCTTCTCCGCCCGATCGGCGACGTTCCCGCCCGCCGTCGCGGCGAGGGCGGCCCCGCCGGTCACAGTTGTGGCGGTGACGGTGGTGACGGCGGCGACGGAGTTGACGGCGTGGCGCTCGCCCCCCACGGAGTTGCGGGGGTCAGCGGTGGGGGGCGGAGGCTCGTCGTCGAGACCCCACGAGGAGCCGTCCTGGCTGCCCCCGCCCGGCGCTGGCAACGACATCGGTGAGAGACAAAAACACAATCGCCGTTTAGTGATTGTCAAACACAATCGCCGTTTAGTGATAGTAAAACACACTCGCCGTTTAGTGATAGTAAAACACACTCGCCGTTTAGTGATTGTCAAACACAATCGCCGTTTAGTGATTGTCAAACACAATCGCCGTTTAGTGATTGTCAAACACAATCGCCGTTTAGTGATTGTCAAACACAATCGCCGTTTAGTGATTGTCAAACACAATCGCCGTTTAGTGATTGTCAAACACAATCGCCGTTTAGTGATTGTCAAACACAATCGCCGTTTAGTGATTGTCAAACACAATCAGTTTCTCCAACACATTTATATATTTATGCGATCGAACCCAAAAACCTCGATTATGGATAATATTGGTCGCGAAAGCCTAATGCGTGTTAAGCAAACTACATTCACGTTCACTTTCAAACTCTACTCGCGTGCTGAGCGCGAGACTGCCAGCAGAGCCTTCGACACTTCACGTGTGCAAAAGATGTTTAACAAACACACACACACATATATACATGGGGGGGTTAGTTTGAAACAGATATGGGAGAAACGAGGGTAGGAGAGCGGGGGGAGGTGTCCAGCAAGACGCCTGCGATGGGCCAAAGTGTCCAGAGCGCCGGTGGAAGAGGAGGTATAGCCCGCCCGCCCGCTCGTTCCGTCGCCCGCCCACCCACCCGCCCGCCCGCCCACCCACCCGCCCATCCACCCATCCACCCGCTCGCGCGCATCACCTCCGTCGAGCGAGCTGGACACGGTGTAGCGCTTGCTGGCGGAGCGAGTGAAGTGTGGCGCGGGGCGGTCGATCTGCGAGCTGGCGGCGCGCGTCTGCGCCTGCGTGCGCCCCGAGTAGCGGAAGCGCGAGCCCAGCGTGAGGAAGCGGCCCTTGGGCGCCGGCTCCGGGGTCACCAGCCTGGCGGTGACGCGGCGACGACAACAACGACAACAACAACGGTCAACAACGACAACAACACGCCAAACAATAATAACAACAACGATAAACAATAACAATAATAGCAACACACAGATCCATAATAACAACAAGACCGATCAACAGCAACACTGATCAACAGCAACACACAGATCAATAACAACACGACACACACACCGCTCACCAACAATACACCAATCATTAACGCCAACAACAACAGACCGATCAACAGCAACAAGCAGCTCCAGGAGCAGCCAGGGCAGCAGCCACGAGCGCCCAGGTCACGGCGTCCCGGGGCCTGCCCTCCTCACTGCCCATCGGGAGGGAGAACGAAGAGGGGGGGGGGGGGTGAAGGACGAGCAGGGAGAGCAGGAGCAGGGGACAGGAGGAGGAGCAGGGGACAGGAGGAGGGGGCCGAGGGCGAGGAGGGGTGGAGGAGGAGGAGGAGTTGCAGGGGGAGGAAGATGAGGAGGGAGGGGAGCATGGGAAGGAGGGGCAGGAGGAGGTTTTCTCCTTCTTCTTGTCGTCGTGCGGCTGCTGACGGAGACGTGGAGCAACAGCGGTGACGGTCTCACATGGAGGCGGTCGAGCAAGCAGACAGCCACGTCAAGGAGCAAGCGGAGTCGTGTGTCATCATCGTCATCATCATCGTCGTCATCATCTTCGTCGTCGTCGTCATCATCGTCACTGCAATGTCTCTCTCCTTCGGACTTGTGGATCGGGGCGTTGCGTCGTTACACGTCGCTACGGTACGTTCTGGATGAGCACAGGCGTGGATCGTGAGCAGTTTCGTGGAAGATCACACCCAAGGGGTCTTCTGCGTTGGGTCTTTGAGGAGGAGGTGGTGCTGACGACGACGATGCCCCAGGTGAGTGTTGCAGGCCACCTCACAATCATTTACGTTCGTTTATTTTAGCCCCAGGTCAACGCGCTGCTGTGTGACGAAGGACTCCCCCCCCGCCCCTTATGCCGTGGTCAGCCATGGGCAGTTTTTTTTTTAAATCATAATTCACCACTCTGGTCAGTGTGCGTTGGCAAAAAGGAGAGTCTGGCCAGCTGTTCAGACGTCTGAGACCCCCCCCCCCCCCACGTCTGAGTTCCGTGTCGAGGCGCCATCGTCTCTGTGTGTGTGCATGCGTCTGCGTGCGTCTGCATGTGTGCGTCTGTGTGCGTGCATGCGGGCCTCACCGGAAGAAGGTGTGGTGCTCCACGCACACCTTCCAGAGGCGTTTGGCGGCGCGGTGGTTGGGCAGCTTGAAGCCGATGGTGCTCTCAAACTGGTCGAGCTGAGCGAGCGCGAGCGGGAGAGAATCAGAATCTTTATTTAGACCGGAGGAATCCGATGAGCTATGAAGCTCTTTTTCAAAGATGTCCAGTAATCGTACAGAAAGAGAGAGGGAGGCAATCAGTCACATGTCGCCGTGCGTGTCTGTGCATCTCTGTGTGTGGATATGGGTCTCTATGTGAGTCTATGGTTCTCTACGTGAGTCTGCGGGAGAGAGGTAGGCAGTCGGTCATGGGCAGAGCAGAAAAAGGAGGTCTTCTGCTCTGTGCAATGCACCAACTCTGACTGCCTGCACGGTGCCGTGCTAAAGGCCGGGCTGGCCTGCAGGCTGCAGGCCGGGCTACAGGCCAATTAATGGGGGCGCGTGTACGTCGAATTTCTTTCGCACAGCGTACGTTGCCAACCGTGCTAATCGGAGGTGCGAACGAGTCGTTTATACGCGTGGACGGAAACCGGAGCGCCCAAGTGCGAGGTGGCAACGCTCTATCCCGCACGGCTGGAACAGATGGGGCGATCATACGTGTGTACGTATGTTGGACTTCTTTCGCACAGCGTAAGGAAGCCAACCGTGCTAGTTGGAGGTGCGGGGGAAGGAACATTATTTGGCTGTCCCACCTTCTCCTGGCAGAGCCAGGGAGCACGGCTCCTCCTCGACGCCCATGGCAAGCGGAGCATCACGACGATCGTGCGGCGGTCCACTGACCCTCGCTGCTACTGCTGCTGCTGCCACTGCCGCTGCTGTTGCTACTGCTGCTACTGCTGCTACTGCCTGTTTCTGCTGCTGCCACTGCCACTGCTGCCGCTACTGTCGCCGCTACTGCCGCCGCTACTGCCGCCGCTGCTGCTGCATCCACAGTACCGGAGCGGAGGTGCCACGCGTGTGAGCGGCAGCGCTGCCACCGCCCGTCCCGCTCACCTCTCCCGGCCGGATCTTGATGTAGAAGTTGCTGCGCTTGTAGGAAATCTTGAGGATCTTGGGCCAGGGGAAGCGGTTGATGCGCAGACGGTCCTTGTAGACGAGCAGGCCGCTCGAGCAGACGCCCAGCGTGATGTCCACCCCCTCCGAGTCCTGCACGCGTCAGACAACCGCCCCCCCCCCCAACCCCCCCATCGCAGTTACGCCAACGTCCAACGGCCACCCGCCCCGTCTCGTCGCGCGCGTCTCCACGCCGCAGTGGCGCGGTTGTTGGCTTCCTGAAACATACGAACTCGAGCTTTTGTGTTACCACAATAACCCCAACAGCTCCCTGGAGCCGGTGGCGTCAGCGACCGCACGGCGACTCGCAATGCATCTCCGATGAGCCGGCGGTCTCGATGAGGCTGAGCAGCAGCTCAGAGATGTTGGGCACGCGACGGCGCACCGCACCACACCGCACCGCACCACACCGCACCACACTGCACCGTGTCGCGTCGCACCGTACCGCGTCGAGTGTCCAGGGAGCCGGGCGCTGCTCGTCCGCCGTTTACAACCCAGTGGGGGACATTTCCACGTTCCTGTGGCGCGAAGCGACGGCCCTGGCGGTGTTTGCTGGCGGTGCCGCGTGCTGCTCGGCACAAGCCGAGTCTGAACTCTTGACTCCTGTTCACTGTTATTTTTTTACCAGGTAAGGCCCCACTGAGCTACTATACAGCTCTTTTTCAGAAGCGCCCTGGCCAACACAAATGATCGCTCAACAAAGAGGCTCATCATCACATCTCAGCAACCAAATACTCTAAACGCGTGTTGATTCTAAATATGGCGTTTTTTTTCCGGGTCCTCTGGTTTTTCCCTCCACGGAAACCTCAACGACGCTCGGTAAACCTGGAGCTTTGCTTGCAACCTTTCCTATTGCGAGCCGATCGCCCAGCCGCCGCCGAGTCCCCTGTCCGGATCGACGATCGTGACTCAATCTCACCTTACCGACATTCGCATAATCATCGCCTCCCCAAGTTGCCGCCACGGCGATGGTGAAATTGTACGCACGACCACCGTGGTTTTAGACGCGGTGGCGTAATCCTAGTGGGAGCGGAACAGGCGCGGGCGGCGTTCAGGAGGGCTTGTTGGGGTAGGCCTGGTGGTAGCTGGGGGGGGGGGGGGGCGGGCAGGGGGGCGGCAGAGGAGTGTGGAGGCATCGCATTTGCGAAGACAAAGGCGGTGGCTGGGGGACTGTTCCTGGCGACGCAGATTACGAAGCGCCCACCACCAAAGTTGGCGGGCGTTACTCTCGCTGCAGACGGCGTACGACTGCGTGTTCATCCCAACGAAGCCAGCTACAGGAGGGAACGGAGGAGAATTGCGAGGGGCAGGAGGAGGAGGAGGCGGCTCTGCCCGGCAGCGGGAAGCCAAAACAAACAACGGACGGTGGTGGCGGTGACTCGCCTTGGCCTGGTGCAGGTCCACGCCGTACATGGACAGCTTCTTGGCGTTCTCCAGGAAGTGGCGCTCAGCCTCAGCCGGGGTTTGTCCCCTGAGGTTCACAGACACGGGGGTGGGGTGGGTGGTGAGACACGGGGGTGGGGTGGGTGGTGAGACACGTGGTGGGGTGGGTGGTGAGACACGTGGTGGGGTGGGTGGTGAGACACGTGGTGGGGTGGGTGGTGAGACACGTGGTGGGGTGGGTGGTGAGACACGGGGGTGGGGTGGGTGGTGAGACACGTGGTGGGGTGGGTGGTGAGACACGTGGTGGGGTGGGTGGTGAGACACGGGGGTGGGGTGGGTGGTGAGACACGGGGGTGGGGTGGGTGGGGTGGGTGGTGAAACACGGGGGTGGGGTGGGTGGTGAGACACGGGGGTGGGGTGGGTGGTGAGACACGTGGTGGGGTGGGTGGTGAGACACGGGGGTGGGGTGGGTGGGGTGGGTGGTGAGACACGGGGGTGGGGTGGGTGGGGTGGGTGGTGAAACACGGGGTGGGGTGGGTGGTGAGAGACGGGGGTGGGGTGGGTGGTGAGACACGGGGGTGGGGTGGGTGGGGTGGGTGGTGAAACACGGGGGTGGGGTGGGTGGTGAGACACGGTGGTGGGGTGGGTGGTGAGAGACGGGGGTGGGGTGGGTGGTGAGACACGGGGGTGGGGTGGGTGGGGTGGGTGGTGAAACACGGGGGTGGGGTGGGTGGTGAGACACGGGGGTGGGGTGGGTGGGGTGGGTGGTGAAACACGGGGTGGGGTGGGTGGTGAGACACGGGGGTGGGGTGGGTGGTGAGAGACGGGGGTGGGGTGGGTGGTGAGACACTGGGGTGGGGTGGGTGGGGTGGGTGGTGAGACACGTGGTGGGGTGGGTGGTGAGACACGGGGGTGGGGGGGGTGGTGAGACACGGGGGTGGGGGGGGGTGGTTAGACACGGGGATGGAGTGGGTGGTGAGACACGTGGTGGGGGGGGTGGTGAGACACGGGGGTGGGGTGGGTGGTGAGACACGTGGTGGGGGGGGGTGGTGAGACACGGGGGTGGGGTGGGTGGTGAGACACGTGGTGGGGTGGGTGGTGAGACACGGGGGTGGGGTGGGTGGTGAGACACGTGGTGGGGTGGGTGGTGAGACACGTGGTGGGGTGGGTGGTGAGACACGGGGGTGGGGGTGGGTGGTGAGACACGGGGGTGGGGTGGGTGGTGAGACACGGGGGTGGGGTGGGTGGTGAGACACGGGGGTGGGGTGGGTGGTGAGACACGGGGGTGGGGTGGGTGGTGAGACACGGGGGTGGGGTGGGTGGTGAGGACACGGGGGTGGGGTGGGTGGTGAGACACGGGGGTGGGGTGGGTGGTGAGATACGGGGGTGGGGTGGGTGGTGAGACACGTGGTGGGGTGGGTGGTGAGACACGTGGTGGGGTGGGTGGTGAGACACGTGGTGGGGTGGGTGGTGGGACACGGGGGTGGGGTGGGTGGTGAGACACGTGGTGGGGTGGGTGGTGAGACACGTGGTGGGGTGGGTGGTGAGACACGGGGGTGGGGTGGGTGGTGAGACACGGGGGTGGGGTGGGTGGTGAGACACGGGGTGGGGTGGGTGGTGAGACACGTGGTGGGGTGGGTGGTGGGACACGGGGGTGGGGGGGGTGGTGAGACACGTGGTGGGGTGGGTGGTGAGACACGTGGTGGGGTGGGTGGTGAGACACGTGGTGGGGTGGGTGGTGAGACACGTGGTGGGTGGGTGGTGAGACACGGGGGTGGGGTGGGTGGTGAGACACGGGGGTGGGGTGGGTGGTGAGACACGTGGTGGGGTGGGTGGTGAGACACGTGGTGGGGTGGGTGGGGTGGGTGGTGAGACACGGGGGTGGGGTGGGTGGTGGGACACGGGGGTGGGGTGGGTGGTGAGACACGTGGTGGGGTGGGTGGGGTGGGTGGTTAGACACGGGGGTGGGGTTGAGTGGTGAGACACGTGGTGGGGTGGGTGGTTAGACACGGGGTGGGGTGGGTGGGGTGGGTGGTGAGACACGTGGTGGGGTGGGTGGTTAGACACGGGGGTGGGGGTGGGTGGTGAGACACGTGGGGTGGGGTGGGTGGTGAGACACGTGGTGGGGTGGGTGGTTAGACACGGGGGTGGGGGTGGGTGGTGAGACACGTGGTGGGGTGGGTGGTTAGACACGGGGGTGGGGTGGGTGGGGTGGGTGGTGAGACACGTGGTGGGGTGGGTGGTTAGACACGGGGGTGGGGGTGGGTGGTGAGACACGGGGGTGGGGTGGGTGGGGTGGGTGGTGAGACACGTGGTGGGGTGGGTGGTTAGACACGGGGGTGGGGGTGGGTGGTGAGACACGGGGGTGGGGGTGGGTGGTGAGACACGTGGTGGGGTGGGTGGTTAGACACGGGGGTGGGGTGGGTGGGGTGGGTGGTGAGACACGTGGTGGGGTGGGTGGTTAGACACGGGGGTGGGGGTGGGTGGTGAGACACGGGGGTGGGGTGGGTGGGGTGGGTGGTGAGACACGTGGTGGGGTGGGTGGTGAGACACGTGGTGGGGTGGGTGGTGAGACACGTGGTGGGGTGGGTGGTGAGACACGTGGTGGGGTGGGTGGTGAGACACGTGGTGGGGTGGGTGGTTAGACACGGGGATGGGGGTGAGTGGTTAGACACGTGGGGTGGGAGTGGGTGGTGAGACACTGGGACCCACCGACTCTGTGAGTGTGGTGGGGCGGTGATGAGCGTTGCATGGCAAGGAGCGCGGCGCACACACCGGTGGGTCTTGTGCAGCTCGGCGATCTTCTCGAGCAGCTCGTGGGAGTGCGCCGGCGCGAAGCGGAAGCCCGAGGAGGCCACATAGTCGGCGCCGTGCTCATCGGCCTCGTGGTCGCCCAGCTCGGCCTGCAGCGCGTAGGAGCCCAGCAGCGCCAGCGTCACAAACGAGCACGGCAGCCGCCCCGACGACACGTCCTGACGCAGCTGCAGGCACACGTAGTACCTGGGGCGGGGGGGTGGGGGTTGGAGGGGAGGGGAGGAGGGAGGGGGGAGGTGGGGGAAGAGAGGGAGGGTTGGATGAGAGGGAGAGGGGGAGTGGGGGGCACAGGAGGTACAGGGCAGAGGGGAGGGATGAGGGGGGAGGGAGAGAGAAGGGGGGGAGGGGGAATAGAACGGCATCAGCACCTACGAACGCCCGACTTAGAAACGTCCACACTTACGAACGAACCGCCGTTGAGACGTACTCACGAACCGATCCGCGGAACTATTTTGTTGCGCGGAGCAATCCTCGGCGAGATGTAATGAGTCCCAGCATTCCCGCACGATGCGCGACAGTGAATCGTTCGACTCAAGTTAAGTGAAAATAAAACAGAATTTTATTCTTTCGACATTACTTTATTTTATGTTTCATTTACTATCCAGTATTTATGTATTATTACATGCAAATGCACAATATTTCTTATTCATGAGTTTAACATTGCTGCCCTTTTTCGTTGAACTGTAGGACATTTTTAAATACTGACCGAACGTACAATGAACGATTGAGTTCCGACATGCGAACACAACCCGACTTACGAACGGCTCTCAGGAATGTGTAACCCGTTCCCCAAGTCGAGGACTCCAAGTGAGCCCGGTCCGAGCCTCGCGATCGTTAGGACCCGCACACGCGTCGGCGACCACAACGCTCGCGTGCGCCGTCCGCCACGCAAGAAGCGGGTTGCACGTTGACCACCAAAGTCCCTGCGGCGCACGACGGCCGTTGGCTGCCCGTGACTCCGGACAAAACACGTTGTGCAAAAAGCGCGCAGATTTTACGGATCATAAAAAATTTGCGATTGTTTTTTCCGAAATACTTTATCGGGTAATAATTGTGAAGGGGCAGCTCCGGCAATGCCGCACGCGCCACTGCCGCTAAATGATGGTCACACCGCGACATGACGATGTCACACCGTGCGATTTTTTGCTGTCGCGCAGCGAGCCACCACGGCACTGCCCGTGTGCCACCACCACCACCGCCGCTCGCCTACCTAGTGATGTCCTCCGTGAGCTGCGACGGGTCCGGCGGATAGAACTTCACATTGAAGGAAAACGCCCACGGCCCATCTGGCAGACACGAGGAGAGCGGAGGGGGCAGAAGTGGCAGCGGCGACGGTTAGAGTCGGCCACGGCCAATCGCACGGGCGCAGTGCACCGTGCCGCGGAGCATTGTGGGGTAAAAGCAAACATCGGCAGAACCCCCGTTTTGCGTCATAGACACAAATATTATATTCATCCACCGGTCTCATTAGACCAATAATGCCAACCAGCAGCAGTATTTTCTGAAGGGAAACAAACACAGTACCGGTTGAGACGGAGTGCTCCTGCCAATGACATGCGGCAACCCAGCAGCCTGCTTCACGTGCAGCCGGGCCCTGCCCATGAGGGCCGAGGCCCAATTGCTGAAGTGATCTGTGTGATTGGCTTTTCGTTGTGTGTGTGTTCTCCCGTCTCTGTGTTGCCCCATCTGTCTCGCGGTGTACTACGTAGTTTTGTTCCATCATTGTTGTTAATGACCACGGAGTTTTCGAATAAATCCCATGGGCAAGCTGGCTCTGTGTGGGGGGGGTGGGGTGAATCTAAAAAATATTTCCTTCACCCGGCCCGCCACATCCAGCAGACCTCTCACTCTGGCTACCAGATGAGAGCCTCCTCCCAGGTCTCATGGGGACCCGTAAAGATTATTCAGTGAGAAATGAATCCCCGTTTATATGTACAGATATGACATCATGGTCAATCCACTGCTTGATGAAGGCCTTCCTCCCCAAGCCACTGCCACCTCTTAACGAATATATATCCATAAATAATTTGTGAGGGGATTACTTTTGGGAGGACACACTTTAACGAGCTAACACAACCGCGTGCGACTTGTGGGGGCGTTAGTTTCTCGGGTTAATTGCTAAGACTCACAAAGTGACCGGTGGAAGGCGGCATGGATGCAGAAAAAATGTGTCCCGTTTGGGAACGTGGCTATGCATTAGATTACGGTATTCCTTCGTTATTATAATTAAATTGCGGTATTCGCTCGTTATTAAAATTAGATTACGGCATTCTCTGCTAAATATTATTAGATTTTGATTTGAATATTTCGTGACTGCAGGAATCCATACTCTTTGGTCTTTCGGTAAAGTCACCTAGGTATGACGGACGCTTGTGTTGCGCCCGAAACGTCGCAATTATTTTATTTTATACCCACGTGACTTTACCGAAAGAACCAAAGAGTATAATTAGATTATGGTAATCCCTCATTACTATAATCATATTACGGTATCCCCCCCCCCCCCCCATTACTATAATTAGATTACGGATTTCCCTGGTTATTGTAATTAGATTACATCAATACCTCATTCTTATTGTTAGATTGCAGTATTGCCTCGTTATTGGAGTTATCTTACATCATTCCCTCATTCCAATAATTTGATTACGGTATTCCCTCGTTACTATAATTCGATTGTCATTCCTTCATTAGTATACTTAGATCACGTTATTCCCTCGTTATTGTAATTAGCTGACGGCATTCCCTCATTATTAACATTTGATTACGGTATCCCTCTTTCCGTGGTGTATGGTGCTGCCGTGCATCATGGGTAATTATAATCCCAGCCACCACCCTCGCCTGTCTGCTATACACAAACCCTCATGTGCATTGCTGCAGTGCATCATGGGTAAATGTAAGCACATCTCCACACACAAATAAACATTCGTGTGAGCCCATCACACTCCTGGCTCTCCAGATTAACAGAACCACACAGCGTGCGATTGCTGGAAGCAAACGCGTAAACTCATTGCCACGTGCCATTGACGAGAGCGCCCTGTGGAAGCTGTCTTCAATGTCTTCTGGATTTCGTGACGTAAACGCGTGAAGAATCCTTCACGGTGGGGGGGTTGGTCGGGCAGCGGTTATCGGCACTGCGCGATGAACGTGACCACCCTGAGTTCGTTTACCTGGCGACCGCTAATATCATTGGCGCGGGGGTTAACGGAACCGGCCCTCGCCATTCCACGGACCAAACCGCCAGCCACCGCCCATCTGCCCAACCCGCACTGACCAGCGTGGTGAAGTATGGTCAAACAACAACCCCACACGGTAGCGAGGCGGGCAGGCGGAGATATCTTTAATCCAGCAGCGGACTAACAGAGGGCAGGTAAGTTTAACATGTAGTCGGCTTTCGTGACCAATATTATCCACAAGAGGTTGTTTGGGTTCGATCGCGAACATTGTTTGTTGTAACTCTCTGACCCCCTGGCCGTTACTGGATATCTGTGATAAAGAGCTTTGCGGCTCATCGGATTTTCTCTGGAGATAAACGAAGACTCGGATTCTGAAGTCCATGCTGCGCTGGTTTGTCCGCTCGCGTCTATTGGGCAGCAACCGCTTTCCAGGGCGCGGCACCAAACAGCGACGACGCCACGCTACGGGCCGGATCGCCTCCGCTTGAGTTATCGTCCGTGGCCTCCCCATCGCAGACGGATGGACCGACGGACACAGACAGACCGACAGACGGTAGTGTCGGGCGGGCGGCGCTAAAGCGTTCGTGCTTTCAGCCTCGGTGGAAACCGTGAAAGTGTCTCCTGGGTTCCTGGCTGCTGCGTCCCGCCCCTGACGGGGATTCTAATCAACCTCCCACGGGCTCGAGTGAGCACCGAGGCGACACTTCATCTTCCGCTTACAGCCCTGTAGAGCCAGGAGGTGGGCCAATCACTGTTCATTTACCCACACAGTGATGCTGAATGTTATCGACCCCAGAGGGACTATGGGGTTGAGCCAACTCAATAGTAGGATGTGAACCCACGACCTTCCGATCGCTCTGCCACCAAGCCACACGGTAACCATCGCCCCACCGGCCCCCCCACGCCCCACTGGCCCCCCAACCAGCCCCCCCCAAGAGTGAGAATGTGGCAAAGTGAAACTTACTTCCGACCTTGCTTTTTAATATCCTTGGCAGGATCCAACCAATTCTGCAAAGTGACAGAGAACAAGAGATGAAGATTCAACCCGTGGGAACAAGGAAAAATCGACAGACCGCACGGCACTGTGGCGGACAAACGCAACACCACGCACAGCGGCACTTACCCACAAAGCGATGCTCATTTTATCGACCCAAGAGGGATTGTGGGCTGAGCAAACACCATCTCGCCGCGGTGGCTGGGAGATGTTGCGTCTCCTTCACCTGGTATACAGGAGGTCGTGGGTAGGATCCCAACCCTGACCCTGTTATATGTTTGAGTTTGCATGTTCTACCCATGGTCACGTGGATTTTCTGCAGTTTCCTTCACATTTACAATCAACCATGCATTTCTAGATTATTTGGCCGCGATACATTTCCACGCGATAAGTCACTTCGTTGGGCTATCATGTGTGGCCGTGTAACTTCAGAGGACTTTACCTGGTAAATAACATTGGTGAGTTTTGTTTTCATTTTAGTTACCTCCCCGCTCACACGCGTGGGTTTTCTGCGGGTACTACCGTTATGTACGAACAACAACTACGTTGCTTCACTTGAGCACAGCAACAATGACAATAATAATGATTGGTGTGAAGCCAACATGGTTTAGGGAAGTTGAGCCACAGCCCAGAGTCAAGATATAATCATCGAGCCGTGCTGCGGGTTCGAACCCAGGGTTGTCAGTGGTGGCAGCCCGGCACTCTGACCTCTGACCCACCCACGTGGCCTCCTCCTCCTTTCTGTCCGGTGCTCAAGCTGCACTGGCTTCCGGTTTGTCGGAACGAATACGTCATAAGGCCGAACTCATTACACACAAAGCGCTTAACATAAATGAACCACAATACCTTGCCGATCTCGTCAAGGAGCATAAACCATCGTCATGCAAACTCCACTCATCCTCGCAGCAGCAGCAGCAGCAGCAGCTTTTGGCTAGCCATCGAACAAGACGGTCAACCGCATCGCGTGGCGCTTTCAGATGCGCTTCTGCGCCGTCCTAGGACGCTGTTCCTTCCGATGCACTTTAAAATCGTCATCGCGATTGTCAAACACATTTCTTTACAGCTGCTTTTAGTGTTTAGTTTGTTGTCCTTCCCCGCATCTACGATTAGCGCGGTTGGCTAAGTACGGTGGTGGTACGGAAGACGTTCAACGTACACACGTACGTACTCCTCCTTCCCCGTGGCGACGGTAACGTAGAGAGGTCGTGAACCGAGACGGCCGGCGATGCCCTCACCTTGTGGTCGTGGGCATCCTGGAAGGCCAGGCCGAAGTAGTCCTTCTCCAGGAGGTTGAGGTGGTCGCACACTTTGTCGAAGAGCACCTGCCCCTTAGAGTGCTTCTGCTCACGCCACAGCCAAACGCAAGGGGCCGGCAAGGGGGCAGCAAGGGGGCAGCGCGCACGATCATGGTCACGTGCATTCAAGATCGAAACGTCGTCATGTCCGGAACCGTTAAGCAAACCACCTCCAACATAAACACCTCGACCACCTCCACCACCACCTCATTGGCGTTGTGTTCCACCCTCTGCCAGACCCCACAGCTGCTGCACAGGAGACACACAGTGACCTCAAACATCTTCCCTGACAGTCTCATCCCATTTGTTCTTAGATTCACACACTGACTGACCCATAGACTCACACAGAGACACAAAGACTCATACAGAGACACAGACTCACACAAATACCCATAGACTGACACAAAGACACTGACTCACACAGAGACCCATAGACTCACACAGAGACACAAAGACTCATACAGAGACACAGACTCACACAGAGACACAAAGACTCACACAGAGACACAGACTCACACAAATACCCATAGACTGACACAAAGACACTGACGCACACAGAGACCCATAGACTCACACAGAGACACAAAGACTCGTACAGAGACACAGACTCACACAAATACCCATAGACTCACACAGAGACACAGACTCACACAGAGACCCATAGACTGACACAAAGACACATTGACTCACACAGAGACCCATAGACTCCCACAGAGACCAAAAGACTCACACAGAGACCCATAGACACCCACAGAGACCCAAAGACTCACACAGAGACACATAGACCCACACAGAGAACCACAGACTCACACAAAGACCCAAAGACTCATACAGGGACCCATAGACTCACACAGAGACCCAAAGACTCACACAGAGACCCATAGACACCCACAGAGACCCAAAGACTCACACAGAGACACATAGACCCGCACAGAGAACCACAGACTCACACAAAGACCCAAAGACTCATACAGAGACCCATAGACTCACACAGAGACAGACTCACACAAATACCCATAGCCTAACACAGAGACCCATAGACTCACACAGAGACCCATAGACTGGCTACGGACCAGGCAACATCACCACCACCACATCATCACCCCCACCACCACATCACCAAATCACCAACACCACCACACCACCACCACGTGCCTGATGCTGGATAAGGGAAGAAGAAGAGGAATGTTTTGAATGACTTTCATTCTGGAAGGATGCAGCTCAGTGGCCCGAGGAGACGTGTCAGGATTTGGTCAAAGTGGCACCAGTTATTGTGGAAGCGGATGTGTGTGTATGTGTGTGTATGTACGTTTGTGTATGTGTGTGTATGTGTGTGTATGTGTGTTGAACTCCATTTGGTACAGATATAATGGGAGGCTGATCGATGCCCGGGTGCGATCAAGGGATGGCTCCCTATTGGTCAACCACGTTATGTATGCCGATGATTTGGTAATAGCTGCTCATTCAGAAGAGGAGTTGGAGACGCTGCTGCTGAGACTGGAGTGTGCCACTAAAAGGTGGGGCCTTACCATCAGCCCCACCAAAACTAAGCACCTGCCTGGGTATTTTGTACCATCGGACACTCCACCCCCACAACTCCCAATTAGTGATGGGGCAGTTGTGGAGAGAGTGGAGAGTTTCCCATACCTGGGCAGTGTGCTTATGAACCGGCCTCCAGTTTATCAGCAGAAGTCTCACTCCGAATCAGTCGAGCGGCAATATCTTTTCATCGGTTGCGTATCGCTGTGTGGAAGCGACCTGGTCTGTCGCTCCGCACGAAGCTTCAGGTATTCTCGGCCACGGTCATTCCCTCCCTTCTCTACGCTTGCGAAACGTGGACCCCCCTAGTGGAGCATCTTCGCCGGTTGGAACTTTTAGGCTGGCCTGCCTACGATCCATCCTGGGTTTAACCAGGCTGGATTGTGTGAGGAGCTCACAAATCCTTGAAAGATCTGGGCACAGTCCCATCGGTGAGCTCCTCCGGCAGGCAAGGCTGCGTGGCTGGGCTCATGTAGCCCGCATCCCAGCCACCGCATGCCTAAACAGCTTTTGTTCGGCCGGATCGAGGGGGCTAGACGGGCGCGGCACGGGCTGGAGAAGAGATGGAGTGATTGTGGTACAGGAGGACGTGGAGCTGAGTGGACTTGCCGGATGACTGGTACCAGCGTGTCAAGATCGGCCTAAGTGGAGGAGGCTCGTGAAGGACGCTACTGGTCAGTTGGAAGCAGTCGCCCTCCAACAACAACGGAGGGCGGAGGGAGCGACGCTCACAACAACGAGCGTGAGAGCGCCGGGGTGGCTAAGCACAGCAAGTTGGTACAGTAGGGGGCACAGGTGGTGCATCAGCCATCATCTCGGTCATCTCGGTCAGTCGACCCGTGGCACCTGGGTCTGCCCCGTGACCTCCTGCCAGCGGGCGTTCGACACTTCCCGTGGCCTCAAGGTGCACTTGGCCTGGCACAAGCATCGTGGTGACGTCACCAGCCACTTAGTGGCGAATGGCGGTTGTTGTTGTTGAACTTCTTTTGCGTCGTACGTAGCCAACCGTGCCGATCGGACGTGCGGGGGAAGGACAACAAACTAAACATGAAAAGTAGTAAAAAAAAAAATAGTTTCAATTTAGAGATCGTTTAGGATGTTGGGCTGACACAGCTCAAAACGAGTCACAAACGCAGCGACAAACGTACGGGCCGACAGCAAATGCACATTGAGTGACAATAAAACTATAAACTACATTTTCATTTCACCAGACAAGGCCCCACTGATCTGCTAGGTAGCTATTTTCTCACAAGCGACCTGGCCATCCCAAACGATAGCTCAACGAAGTGGCTTATCGTTACGTGGAGATTTATAGTAACAGTCAAATATTCCCAACGCGTCACGTTGATTCTAAATGTGGAGGGAAAAAATCCACGCGACCACGGGGAGAGAGACACGCAAACTCAAAATATACAGCAGGCGTCAGGGTCGGTATCGAACCCACGGCCTCCTGTACACCAGGCGAGGGAGTTAACATCTCCGAGCCACTTCGGTGTCTACGAGTAAAGACGGCGAGATCGCGAGCCCCTCCCGTTCACGTGACACGTCCTCCCAAGATTTACAGCGCCAGTTATAAACGATTGTCGGTAGCGCCGGCTCCTCACCGCCTGCGAGAGATGCAATTGGCACGAACGACAGCGGCGGCGGCGCTGCGTGTCAGACTAGCTCGCGTTATATTACACTATCTTCTTGGTTCTTTCGGTAAAGTCACGTAGAAGGGAAGTAATAAAATAATAAAAATAATAAATTACACTAGGCCAGCACGTGCGAGCGGCAGTGTGCGTGCGTGCATGTCCGCGCGCGCGCACGTGAAAAGCGGCAGTGTAGAGGTTAGCGCTGAGATGCGCTGCAAACCGGCGGACCTGATGCTCGATTCCCGCTGACAACCAACACCAGTGACGATGAATTGGCGCTGTAAAACAGATGATTGTCCGGCAAAAACAACCCCCTAACCTCCTTGGTGGTGCCGGACGATAACGCTGTGATGGATGGGAGCAATGCCATGGAGGGAAGGCCAATTCCAAAATCGGCTATGGGGCTTGTAGCCACCACAGTGGCCAAATGGGGGCTCTGGCCGTGCGCGAGGGGCTGGTAACCCCTCCACCATCAATTCAACTACCACTGAACTACGTGCAAAATACAAAAGGAAGCTTGTGTCGGAGGGCCCGGGAGACCGGCGTCTATGATGTCTCCTGGCAAAATCCCATTTGGCGGAGCCAGGAGACTGAATCGTTATCATCGGGGTTCCTCCAGAAACAGCAAACAGCCACTGCGAGTCGCCACGTGGAGAGGCTGCCACTCCTCTGTCGGGAGCTGGACCGGTACCACCTGGATCTCTGCGATATTCACCATGAGGGGTGGACAGTCCTCTACTGTCAAATAACAGGGAAGGGGCAATTTTTCTGAACAAAAGAATGAAGGGGGCGTAGGAAAGTGGCGGTGAGGTGTGGGAAGCTGTCAGCCCCAGGCTACTTGGGGCTCGCCTTCCCATCAACCGGAGGCGAGGAGTGGTGGTCGTGGTTACTTATGCCCCCACCGACGATGAACATCAGTGGAGGGATGCAGGCAAGGCCCATGAGTCAGATACCTTCTATGACCTGACACAGATGCAGTGGTCTGGACCACTGGATGGGTTCCACAGGATTAGAAGAATGCCCTAGTGGTCCCCTTCTTTAAGAAAGGGGACCGCACAGACTGTAACAACTACAGGGGCATCTCCCTCCTCAGTGTGCCGGGAAAGGTCCAGGCATGCTGAGGAGAAGCTTGCGGAGCCCAAACGCGATTTCAGGCTAGGGCGGTCATGCACAGATGCAATATTTTCTGTGCGTCTGCTTCAGCAGAAGTGTGGGCAATTCCAACAGGACCTACATCTCTGCTTTATTGACCTGGTCAAGGAATATGATACCATCAATAGACCTGGGCTCTGGTCTATTCTTCGTGCTTTCTAAGTCCTTGACTCTCTGCTCACAATCATGATGGTGGGCAGGCCCGGGTAAAACTACGTGGCCAGGAGTCTGAGCCATTCCCTGTTCACCTTGGGGTGTGATAGGGATGTCCTCTGGCTCCTACATTATTGAACATCTTTTTCGACCACATAGTTCGTGAAGCCTTCAATGCCATCAGCCCAGTCATCTCGAGTCAGTCAAGCTATAGCATCTGGGTCTGTCCCGTGACCTCCTGCCAGCGGGCGTTCGACACTTCACATGGCCTTAAAAGTGCACTTAGCCTGGCACAAGCACCGTGGTGACGTCACCGCCACTTAGTGGCGGTTGTTGTTGTGCGTGGGAAGCGGCAGCGGTTAGCACTGTGGTGCGCTACGAACCCGCGGACCCGATGTTTAAGTCCCGTTCACAACCAACACCAGTGACGATTAACTGGCGCTGTAAATGAGATCGAATAATCGTCACCGGTGTTGGCCGTGAGCGGCAATCGAACCCGGGTCGCCAGGTTCGGAGCGCAGCGCGCCAACCGCTACACTACCGCTCCCCACCACACACACACACACACCGCGGCGGCGGCGGTGCAAGCAAGGGGAACGATTCATGCCGGCGCTCGTTAGCAGGCGGTGCGCGCACCGCGGCACGGCCACTCACACCCCAACCCCCCCAACCCCCCCAACCCCCCCAACCCCCCACCCGCCGACATGAGGGCATGATGGGCAGCAGGTGGGCAAGGCCTCCCCCGAGGCCCGGCCTAGCCGCGCTAATTGGGCCGCGCCAGATGCCGCTGCCGAGCGTGATCGAGTGGAGGATTTTTTGTTCAATCACAAACCACATGATCTCTTTCTTCCTTTCCACTGGCAAGTGGTTAACCCACCAAGAGTTTGTCTCCTGAGCCCGGCACGCGATTAAAGGCTTGCGGGGGACGTTACTTGGTGGCAACCATTCAATGACATCATCCAATTTAACGGGGAGTAGGCTCTCACGACAATTCCTCACAGAGACGGGAAAGGATTCCACACAGGGGCAGAAAACGATCCCTCACAGATGTGCGATGGAGAGAGACGTGGGATGGGGATGGAGAGAGACGTGCGATGGAGAGAGACGTGGGATGGAGTGATGGCGATAAGCGGCGATGTGGGGGGGGGGGGGGGGGCATTCGCGGGGATTGGCGCTGGGGACGCGGGGCCTCACCTCCACCTCGCACTCGTACTGCGCGCCATCCAGCAGCGCCACCTTGCACGCCATCGCCGACGCGGCACCCTTGGCCTTCTTGCTCGCCCGGGCCTGGGCCTGGGCCTTTGCCGCTGCCGCGGGGGTCGACTCGCTCGCGTTGCCCTTCGCCGGCGCCTGCCCACAGAGTTCGCACGCGAAAAAAAACACCACACTGCTGATGAGATACTGTTTGTTAAAACCGGTCAAGGGTTTGGCTTGGACCGAATCGGGGTGCCACGGTGGAGAGATGTTGACGACCTCGCCTCGTACGCAGGATGTCATGGGTTCGGTCTGGACCCTCATGCCTGCTGCTGTATATTTGGAGTTTTTAGAAACGTGCGTTGAGAGTGTTTGGCTGCAATAAATTTCCACACGATGAGCCACTTCGTTGAGCTATCATTTGTGGCCCGGTCGCTTCGGAAAAAGAGCTGTGAAGCTCAGTGGGCCTTGCCTGGTAAAATAAAAAAAGTCAATAGTTAGTAGAATCAATGCTGCTGAAAAGTATTCCCTTCCGGAAGGCCATTGGGGGCCAATGGGTTGCGTATAGATTAAAGTGTTTCTCATGTGTAGAGGTGTTTGTGTGGATGTTAAACTTCTTTCGCACCGTACGTAGCCAACCGCGCTCATCGGAGGTTCCAGGGCGGGGGGGGGGGGGGAAGGACACAAACTAACCGCAAAAAGCACTTCTAAAGAAATTAGTTTGTCATAGCTCCCAGTGGCTCCCTAATATCGGAAGGAAGAACGTTCCAGACGGCCGCAGTAGCGCATCTGAAAGCACGCGATGCGTCGCATATATGACAGACAGAGACAAAGATCGCCCGTGTAGTCACACAAACTGTTGAGGCAAGTGCTGGCTAACGAAGGACAGCATGACAAATGAGGGGGTGGGTGGCTAGCACCATGCCCGGCCGCCTTTGTCTCCCCAATGCTGACGTTGATCCCCCGTGTAGCCTTAACAGACTGTTGGGGCAAGTGCTGTTAGCGAGTAGCACCTACGAGGCCGGCACGGCACACGAAAGGGGTGGGTGGCCAGCACCACGGCACGCCACCTCTTGTCGACCCAGCGCTGACGTTTAAACACTGTCCTGCGCGTCGTTCGGCACGATGTGTCCGACGTTTCGCTCCACGTGCTGGGAGCTTCTTCAGGAAGTGATACGACCCGAAGGCGTGCGGCGGAGCTTTAGTCGTGCGGCTGCTGATGGAGACGCGGAGCTACAGCGGCGACGGTCTCACACTGAGGTGGTCAAGCAAGCAGACAACCACGTCAGGAGCCAGCGGAGTCGTGTATCATCATCATCATCATCGCCGTCACTGCGGTGTCTCTCTCCTTTGTACTTGTGGATCGGGGTGTTGCGTCGCTACGCGCTGCGTACCGCCTCCATTCTGGATGGCCACAGTCGCAACACTGCTGGAGAGTTTCACATTTTCCACTTGTGCATCATCATCATCATCAGGTATTGTGGTTTGTGCAGCGGATACAGTTTAGGGTGGACCGGGAGCAGCTTCGTGGAAGATCAAACCCCAGGGGATCTTCTGCGTTGGCTCATTCACAACAAGGCGGTGTTTGTTGGGAGTTGTCTTGAACTCCATTCAGCTCTCCGAGCCACATCGGGGGGTTCAACTCACACAACCGCGGGATCCCACACAGGGGTAACACAACCTGCTCCACCCCTCCCCTCGTCAGGGGTAACACAACCAGCACCACCGCCACCCCCCGCTATCCCCCCCCACCCCCCGTCAGTGGCGCACGTGAGTTGCTTTGTCATCACATCATGTGACTATCTAAACGGAAACAGCGAAAATATGTTCCAGCCATTCTCCACCAATGCATGACCGCGGGTCTCCGACGCGGTCATACTTCACCACACGCTGGCGGGTGCGGCTCGGTGAAGGAAGGAGGTTGCGTCCCCAGGACCGGTTCCGATATCACTCGCCACCCATCGTCAGCCACGGCCGCGAATCAAACTCTCCTGTCGCTGGGTTGACAGCTCCACAGGACCTCTGCGCCACCGCGCCAACGCCACGCAAACGATTGTACATGCGTCACGCCGTCACCGCTCGTGCGCACAAATCTCACGGCCGTGAATCGTCTCAAACGATTCATCGCACGCGGCGGGTGCCCCTAAACTACTACCACTATGTATTTGACGGGGTAAGGCCCCACTGAGCTGCGTAGCTCATTCTCAGAAGCGACCTGGCCATGACAAGTGATAGCTCAGTGAAGTGGCTTATCATCGTCGTGTGGAAATGTATAGGGGCAGCCAAACACTCTGAACCGGGGAAAACCGGAGGAGCCGGAGAAAAATCCACGCGACCACGGGGAGAGATATAGAGACACGCGAACTCAAATATAGAGCAGGAGTCAGGGTCGGGATGGAACTCACGACCTCCTGTATACAAGGCAAGGTAGTTAACATCTTGCCACGGGGGGGGGGGGGGGGGGGTGCAACCGTTCCCCTTCAGGCCCCCCTTTTCCCTGGGGGGGGGGGGGGGCGGCCCTCTGCATCTCATTCGCGTGGATGGAGTGACTCTGCGTTGTGCGGGTCGAGTGCCGCATCATCCATCAAGCGATCCCCCGCTCGGGCCAATCAGCTCACGGCGTGAGTCACGGGGAAGTGGGGGGGGGGTGGCCACGAGAGCGTCGTCGTGTAAATCCTGACACCGTCACGGCCGCCGGGTGCGCCGCGCCGACGGTGGCTCGCGTGACATCGATGCCGCTGTCGGTGTTCACCGCAGCTTCAGAGCTAAGACCCAAGGGACCAAAATGCCAAGCGGCCAGCAACATACAGCACTCTCATCAAAGTTGTAATGCTGATGAGCGTGTAAAACGGGTCTTGGAACTGAGCAGCAGGGTTACTGTGACAACCTGGGGAGGTGGACAATGGGAGGGCGAGGAAAGACGCAAAGAGAAGTCAGGTGACCGGCAGTGTGGTGAGTGGGTGGGTGAGCGGGTGGGTGAGGGAATGAGTGGGTGGGTGAGTGAGTTGGTGGGTGAGCGGGTGAGTGAGTTAGCGAGTGAGTGGGTGAGCGAGTGAGTGGGTGAGCGCGTGAGTGGGTGAGCGAGTGAGTGGGTGAGCGAGTGAGTGGGTGTGTTGTTGTGACTGGCCAGGCATGGTGCTGCCCAACCACCCCCTCGTGCGCTATGCCCTGGCCTTCATAGGTGCTGCTACTCGCTAACAGCACTCTT
>NC_083788.1:1358475-1552656 GCF_015708825.2 Lethenteron reissneri | reverse complement strand
AAATTCATGAATCACAGCGTCCTCGTCCCTTCACGGAGACAACATAGCGAGGAGAGAGACAGAGAGAGAGATCACGAGGCAGAGACAGAGAGACAGACAGACGGAGACACAGACAGACAGAGATCGCGAGACAGAGACACAGAGAGAGAGAGATCAGACAGAGACACAGACAGACAGAGATCGCGAGACAACAACAGAGAGACAGAGATCACGAGACAAACAGAGACAGGGAGAGAGAGATCGCAGGTTTGTAGCGGTTCGCGGGACAGCGGCAGCGTCGTGTCGATGATCACGGCTCAGTGGAGGCTTTGATGGGGTCCCGGGATGGGAGCGAGCGCTGAGTGGAGGCGCTAAGAAGCGGTTTAATCACAGAGCGTGGTAAGCCGAGGCTGTATGAGGATGGTGGTGCTGGTGGTGGCTGGTGGTGATGCTGCTGCTGGTAGCGGTAGTGTAGTGGTTAGCGCGCTGTGCTACGAACCTGGCGACCCGGGTTCGATTCCCGCTCACGGCCAACACCAGTGACGATTATCTGAACAGGTCCTCGGCCTCCCCTAGGTCGACTCAGCCTCAAATGAGTACCGGTGCGATGTGTAAACATCGCCACTAGGGAGACAAAGGTGACCGGGCGTAGTGTTGGCCACCCCCTCGTGTGCCGTGCCGGCCTTTATAGGTGCTCGCTAACAGCACTTACCCCTACAGTCTATTACAGGCTACACGGGGGATCTTGTCTTTGCTGCTGATGGTGGTGGTGCTGCTGCTGGGTGGTGGTGGTGCTGGTGGTGGTCGTGGTGGTGGTGGTGCTGGTGGTGGTGGTGCTGGTGGTGGTGGTGCTGGTGGTGGTGCTGGTGGTGGTGCTACTGCTGCTGCTGGTGGTGCTGCTGGTGGTGCTGATGGTGGTGCTGGTGCTGCTGATGGTGGTGGTGCTGGTGTTGGTGCTGGTGGTGGTGCTGGTGGTGGTGCTGGTGGTGGTGGTGCCTTGCGCTGGTGGTGCTGGTGGTGGTGCTGGTCGTGGTGGCTGGTGGTGGTGGTGGTGTGCTGGTGGTGGTGTGCTGGGTGGTGCTGGTGCTGCTGATGGTGGTGGTGCTGGTGTTCGTGCGGGTGGTGGTGTGCTGGTGGTGCCTTGCGCTGGTGGTGCTGGTGGTGGTGCTGGTCGTGGTGGTGCTGGTGGTGCTGGTGGTAGTGCTGGTGGTGCTGGTGCTGCTGATGGTTGTGGTGCAGATGTTGGTGCTGGTGGAGGTGCTGGTGGTGCCTTGCGCTGGTGGTGCTGGTGGTGGTGCTGGTCGTGGTGGTGCTGGTGGTGGTGCTGGTGGTGCTGCTGGTGGTGGTGCTGGTGGTGCCTTGTGCTGGTGGTGCTGGTGGTGGTGCTGGTCGTGGTGGTGCTGGTGGTGGTGGTGCTGGTGCTAGTGGTGGTGCTTGTTGCGGGGGCGACCCTCCCCCCTTCCTCCGCGTCAATCCGGGGCGCACCTGGGGGGGGGGGGGGGGCAGAGCGAGTCCTGGACACGTGCAGGAGGCGACTCGGCCGCTTGGCTCGCTGCGGACTTTGCTCGCTCGCAGCCCGCACGTGACCTTGGACCTGACCGTCACATCCGTTCATGCCTTCGGACGTAACCCAGCCAGCCAGCCAGCCAGCAAAACTTTTTGTTCAATTTTTTTTTATACATTTTGACTTAACACTTTCGTGACTGCAGGAATTCATACTCTTGGTTCTTTCGGTAAAGTCACGAAAATAGAAAATGTAAAATATAAATCAATTCAATTAAAAATAAAAGCAAAAACCCCACGACGTTTCGATCGCAACCCAAGCGGTATGTTTTTTAATGTTCTATCTACGTGATTTTAGCGAAAGAACCAAGTCTATGAGTATTATTTAAACAGGGTGCTTGAAAATAATGTCAACACTTACATGGGACCTCGTTTGTAATGGAAAAAGAACGGATAATATTACACTGTAACATGATAAAAATGTGATGTCAATAGCTTCAAAAAGTCAAAAGTCTCCGCTTGGTCGCCATCATTGTCAACGCGTGGCCTGGAATCTTCTCCAGGTGGTCTCCAGAGCCCGGAGTCGGCACATTTGTTGTGGTGTTGTTACAAATTGTGTTAACATTTCTTGAAGCACCCTGAATATTACGTTTATAATACTCAGATTCGCGTCTTTCCGCTTTGTGTCGTTTCGCGGATACGTCGTCGCCGCTTCGTCACGAACACCGCTGGCCGATTTGCGTCGCCTCAACCCCCACAACTCACGCCGCTCCTCGTTATCCGACGCCTCTCAGCCTCCACCACCACTACCACCACCACCACCACCACGCCCACCACCATCACTATCCTGTCCATCGCTTCGATGTACGCCGTCTCGATATCCGTCGTGGCGCCTTTCAGGAACGCATCCCCGACGTAAACCGGGTGCTGCCGTAACAATGTCGGATGCTGCCCCGCACAGAGAGACTTCTCCGTGTCGGAGCACGGGGCGGTGATCCCAATCGTCCATTCACCTGCCCCACGCTCGAATGAAAGACGCGGTGATGGTGCTTGTCTCTGTGTGCGTCTCCATGCGGACGCCCCCCCCCCCCCCCCAAAAGACTTTGGATGCCACCCCAGGGATGATTCATCATCTCCGGCACGCCACATCAAGTATACCAGTCGCTACGGCTGCTCGCTACGACTGCTCGCAGTCACGACTCACTCGTCGCATACGACGCAGTCGCGTCAACCAACGACCCACAGAACATTCGGCTGGAAGATTGCCGGGGATAATGACTCGATTGGGATCGCACGCCGAGCAATCATCGCCTCCCCCCCCCTCTCTTAAAAGGCAGACTAAAGACACAGGCAGCTGCCACTGGGGGTGCCCCTTTGGACCGCGTTGAGATGCCATTCAGAGTTGCTCGTCGCGTGCGAAGCGCCCAGAGACGCCGCCTCGGGCGTAAGGGAAGGGCGTCTCTGTGATAAACACAACCCACTGGCATCATCATCATCATCCCTCGTTCTCCTCATCATTGTCATCATTATGATCATCATCATTATCATCATTATGATCATCGTTATCCTCATACTTATTATTATAATTACATCATCATTAACATCACAATTATCATCATTAGCATCGTAATGATGATCATCGTCATCATCATCATTATCATTCGAATCAATATTATATCATATGATTATCATCACATTATCATCTTCACTATCTTCATTATCATTAAAATCATTATCATCGTTACACCCTCATCATTATCAACCTTAGCATCATCATTAGTATCATTATCAGTTTCCTCATCATCACCATCACCATCATTGTTCACGTGGCCCCAGCTGTCGTGCTCGTGTCGGGGCGCTGCGAGGAGTCCGCGGAGAGGGCACAGCGGGCCCCACCATGCACTGCGCGTGCCTCCTCCGTCTCTCGGGGGAGGGAAGCTCTCCTCCATCCATTCGCGATGTCACCACGAGTCCACGGAGAGAGATACAATACATACACTGCAATAGTGAGAGAGCACCTTCAAAACAGATCTGCATTCATCACGCCAGCGATCCTGAACGCGATTAACACATTCCTGCATAGGGAGCTGGTAGGAACGTTGGGTTGCTCGGTCAATGGCCAGGGTCAACGGCGGCGTGGTGCATTCCGCAAATATGCCCGACTGTGAGGGCGGGCACAAGCCCGCGTGGAGTAAATTAAACGTTGAGTTTTATAAGGGCACCACGGGGTGACCAGCCCCTCCCCAACCAGCCCCACCCCCCCCCCACCCCCCCACCCCCCACCCCCACCCAGCCCCTCCCCACCCTCCCCCTCCACCCACCCCCACCCTCTCATTTTTGGATGCACGACGGACGGACGGACACAACAATCCCCTGTGGGCTGGTGTAACCAGGAGGTTCCTACCAGTAACAGCCCGGCCTGCATCACCGCGCGGAGAGAGCCACGCTGCGTCTCACGACTTCCTCTTCGTCAGAGGGTCCCTTGTCAACTTGTCGCTGTTGTGGGGAGCGGCCAAGGGCTGCGATCGTCCCCGAGGGAAGTCATTGGCGGTGTCATGCTTTGTTTGTTGCTGTTTGTGGTTCAGAGTGGCCGTGACGCCGCGGGGGATATTTGACGTCCCGCCCCGAGCGAAGGCGACGTCGCAGAGAGGATCCCCCTCCCACGTTTGCGACCGTTTCGCCGTCGCTCTGAATGTCCCACGCGACAAGCCGCTCACTTTCCTCGCGCTGTCGGTCGTGACGGCAGCGTCGCTGCACGCGACTCGTGCGGGGCCTGAGCTGGCAACGCACAACAGCAACACAATGCCGTGCATTTGACGCCGGGCACACGCGTGCATTGTGAACCGCGGCGACGGTCTCTCGACTCGTCGAGGTAAGGGGCCGTCCATAAATGACGTCACGCGATTTTGGACGATTTTTGACCCCCCCCCCCCCCCCCTCGTGACACGGCGTCACAAAAAGTCAGACCCCCCCCCCCCTCAAATATGACGTCACAAAGCTCTAACCCCCCCCCCCCAAAACCAAATTTCCATTTTGAAAATAAAACATGCTTCAAATCGCTTTAAGCTATTGTCATTGTAGCGCGTATTTAATGTGGCGCTGCACTCTGGTGTTGTAGAGTGTTGTAATAACAATTAGTGTTGTAACAAGTTTATATTTATTAAAGTTGCGCATTTTGGATGTGACGTCACATTTCTCAACCCCACCCCCCCCCACTCGTCACAATCGTCACAAATGTCTGACCCCCCCCCCCCAGGTGCGTGACGTCATGTTATGGACGGCCCCTTAGCAGACTGTTGGGCAAAGTGTTTTTAGCGAGTAACACCTATGAAGCTGGGACGGTACACAAGGGGGTGGGTGGCCTGCACCACGGCCGACCCACTCTCCCCCCCTAGGTGCGTGACGTCATTTATGGACGGCCCCTAAACCCTTTTACAAATGCCCATCTTGAGCCCTGCCCACGACGACTCGTGCCGACTGCTCTCCCGCGATCGGGTCCTGGGGAGGGGGGGGGGGGGGCGCCACGCGTCGCTGCCGAAACCCTCCACGGGCCCAGCTGTGGTGAGGCATGGCCGAGCACGTGGCGGCGTGCCGAGGCTCTTGAGGCCACGTGGTGCTGCTCGCCGCCTCGTGGCGGCTCTTGGGACGCGTGGTCACGTGGCACCGCGACTCTCCTCCCGTCAGAGGTTTGGTCGGACGGGGATTGGGGGGGGGGGGTGTTTCTGACTGCCGGCATTTGTGAAAAAGAGCTTTATAGCTCATCGGATTCTGATTCTGACTCATTCGCGTGCCGATTTGCGCGGCAACCGCAAATGAGTCACTCCCGGGGGCGTGCTCATCACTGGGAGTAGCCACCACCACTGCCACCACCAACACCGCCACAGCCACCGCCACCACCGCCACCACCACCACCGCCACCACCACCACCGCCACCACTGCCAGCACCACCACCACCACTGCCACCACCACCACCGCCACAGCCACCGCCACCACCGCCACCACTGCCAGCACCACCACCACCGCCACCCACCACCACCGCCACAGCCGCCGCCGCCGCACGCATTACATCGCTTGCCACCCCCACACTTATGTGATGATGATTATTATTTTTGGTTTCCCATGAATTCACACGAGTCGCGCCTCACCCCCCAGCCACCACACACGGCGGACCTTCACGAGATGACCGCGTGAGCGTTGGATAATGTGTGGGGGTGTGGTGGGGTGGGGGTGTGTGGGGTGGGGTGTGTGGGGGTGTGTGGGGTGGGGTGGGGGTGTGTGGGGTGGGGTGGGGGGGTGTGTGGGGTGGGGGTGTGTGGGGTGGGGGTGGGTGGGGTGTGTGGGGTGGGGGTGTGTGTGTGGGGTGTGTGGGGTGGGGTGTGTGGGGTTGGGGGTGTGGGGTGGGGTTGGGGGGGTGTGGGGTGGGGGTGTGTGGGGTTGGGGGTGTGTGGGGGTGTGTGGGGTGTGTGTGGGGGTGTGTGGGGGTGTGTGTGGGGTGTGTGGGTTGGGTGGTGTGTGGGGTGTGTGTGGGGTGTGTGGGGTGTGTAGGGGGTGTGGGTGTGTGGTGGGGGTGGTGTGGGGGTGCGGTGGTGTGGGGGTGGGGGTGTTGTGGGGGTGGGGGGGTGTGGGGGGTGTGTGGGGTGTGTGTGGGGGTGTGTGAGGGTGGGGTGTGTGGGGGTGCGGGTGTGTGGGGGGGTGTGTGGGTGTGTGTGTGGGTTGGGGGGGTGTGTGGGGTGTGTGGGTGTGTGTGGGGTGTGTGGGTTGGGGGGGTTGTGGGGTGTGTGGGGTGTGTGTGGGGTGGTGGGTTGGGGGGTGTGGTGGGGTGTGGGGGTGTGTGGGTGTGGGGGTGTGTGGGTGGGGTGTGTGGGTGTGGGGGGTGTGTGTGGGGTGTGTGGGGTGTGTGGGGGTTGGGGTGTTGTGGGGTGGTGTGTGGGGTGTGTGGGTGTGTGTGGGGTGGGTGTGGGGGTGTTGTGTGGGGTGTGTGTTGGGGGTGTGTGTGGGGGTGTGTGGGTGTTGTGGGGTGTGTGGGGGGGTGTGTGGGGTGTGTGGTGGGGGTGTGGTGTGGGGGTGTGTGGGTGTGTTGTGGGGTGTGTGTGGGGGTGTGTGGGGTGTGTGTGGGGGTGTGGGGTGTGTGTGGGGTTGTGTGGGGTGTGTGGGGTGTGTGTGGGGTGTGTGGGGTGTGTGTGGGGTGTGTGTGGGGGGTGTGGGGTGTGTGGTGGTGTGTGTGTGTGGGGTGTGTGTGTGGTGGGGTGTGTGTGGGGTGTGTTGGTGTGGGGTGTGTGTGTGGGGTGTGTGTGGGTGTGTGGGTTGGGTGTGTGTGGGGTGTGTGGGGTGTGTGGGTGGGGGTGTTGGGGGTGTGTGTGGAGGTGTGTCCGGCAAAAACAACCCGCTACCCTCCTCGTGGTGCCGGATTGGCAACGTTGTCGTGGACAGTGCTGTGGGGGGGGGGGGGTAATTCCGATTGGCCTTTCACCTCAGGGCGTTTGTAACCACCACAGCAGCTAAATGGAGGCTCTGGAGGGTGCGAGGGGCTGGTAACCTCTCCATCTTCAATAAATTACCACAAAACCACGGAAAAAATATCTAATTAATAAGCCTGTGCCGGAGGCCCCGGGGGACAGGCGTCTGTGATATCTCCTGGCCAAACCCCATTTGGCGGAGCCAGGATGGCCACGTGGAATGTTCGAACGCTCACTGCGGAGGAAAGGCTGCCACTCCTCTGTCAGGAGCTGGAACGGTACCGCCTGGATCTCTGTGGTATTCAGGAGGTCCGGTGGGCCGGCTCTGGCTCCTGCGACCATGAGGGGTGGACAGTCCTCTATTCGGGGCAGGAGACTACCAAACAACAGGGAGTGGCTCTTCTGAACAAAATAATGAAGGGGGCGTGGAAGCATGGCGGTGAGGTGTGGGAAGCTGTAAGCCCCAGGCTACTTTGGGCTCGCCTTCCCATCAACCGGAGGCGAGGAGTGGTGGTCGTGGTTACTTATGCCCCCACCGAAGACGAACATCCGTGGAGGGATGCAGGCAAGGCCGATGAGTCAGATGCCTTCTATGACCTCCTGTCACAGGTGCTAGCTAAAGTGGCCCTCGGGATAGAGTCATCTTGTTGGGTGAATTCAATGCCCGAGTTGATCATGATGCTGGCACCTGTTCTGGAGTGATTGGAAGGCATGGGCCAGATCAGCTCAATAACAACAGTAGGAGGCTGCTACATTGTTGGGCAGCACATGGGCTTGTAATTACCAACACGCTGTTCCGGCATCGGCGCATCTATACAACATCATGGATGCATGCCGAGTCTGCTGGACTACATAGTGAACAGTGGATGCGGGCCCATGTCCTTGACACCAGGACCTACCTATGAGTTAATCTGCCCTCTGACCATCGACTTGTCATCTGTAAGATGCGCCTGCCATTCTTCCACTCCGGTGGTGTGTGTACACCCAGGACCCCATTCCAACCTAAGGTGGCCTGGTCTCAACTAGCTGATGGAAGTTGCAAGCGAGAATTTCATCATCGCTTGCGGCTGGGGTTGGCATCGTCCCCCACCACTCCTGATGTCGAGGGTAAATGGGCGAGGTTTACGACTGTGACTCATGCAGCTGCAATGGCTACTTTGGGTACGCGGTCCAGACCTCCTCAGAGACCCTGGCTGACAGAGGAGGTGTTCAGGATGGTTGAGAAAAAGCGACAGGCCCACTCTCATCGGCTACAGCATCCCACATCTAAGAATGAGTATGCTTACCGCAGCCTTCGCTTGAAGGTTCGAGAGCCGTGAGGCGCTGCAAGGATGGGTGGTGGTCGCGGGTTGATGAGGAAATTGAGTCTGCCTCACTGGCTCACGATCACAAATCCCTATTTAACTCCATAAAAAAAGTATCCTGCAGCGCCACACCGATTACCATCATTAGGGGAAAGAACGGTGATCCAATCTCCAACCCCCAGGAACAGGTTTGCAAATTTGCTGAGCATTTCTGTGAGGTCCTGGGGGAGGGGGAATCCCTCAGCCTGGAAAACATCATGGCACAAAGTGGGGATAACCCTGCTGAGGCTGCGGTGCCTCAAATATTGGAGGAGGAAGTCACCCCCTGTGAGTGGCTGGCTGAGGTGCCATCCATTGAGGAAGTACTGAAGGCGATCCGGAGTCTGAGACCAGGAAAGGCACCGGGCAGAGATGATCTCCCAAGCGAAATGCTGAGGGAGGGTGGCGTTTGTGCACAGACTGCCCTATATGACATCATAACAACAGTCTGGACCACTGGACAGGTTCCGCAGGATTGGAAGGATGCCCTGGTGGTCCTTCTCTTTAAGAAGGGAGACCGCACAGACTGTGACAACTACAGGGGCATCTCACTCCTCAGTATGCCGGGAAAAGTCTTGGCAAGGATTATTCAACATCGCCTTGCTAGGCACGCTGAGGAGAGGCTTGCGAAGCCCCAATGCGATTTCAGGAAAGGGCGATCCTGCACAGACGCCATATTTTTTGTCCGTCTGCTACAGCAGAGGTATAGGGAATTCCAACACGACCTACATCTCTGCTTCATTGACCTGGTCAAGGCCTATGATACCCTCAGTAGGCCTGGGCTCTGGGTTGTTCTTCATGCTTTCGGAGTCCCTGACCCTCTGCTCATGCTCATTAAGGACCTTTATGATGGTGAGCAGGCCCGAGTAAAACTACGTGGCCGGGAATCGGAGCCATTCCCTGTACACCTTGGAGTGCGACAGGGATGTCCTCTGGCTCCAACATTATTTAACATCTATTTCGACCACGTAGTTCGTGAAGCCTTCAGTAGCTGTACCGGATGAATTTCCATCTGGTACAGATACAATGGGAGGCTGATCAATGCCCAGGAGCGGTCCAGGGAAGGCTCCCTATTGGTCAACCACGTTATGTATGCCGACGACCTGGTAATTGCAGCTCACTCAGAGGAGGAGTTGGAGGCGCTGCTGCTGAAACTGGAGTGTGCCACTAAGAGGTGGGGCCTTACCATCAGCCCCACCAAAACGAAGCACCTGCCTGGGTATTTTGTACCATCGGGCACTCCACCCCCACAACTCCCAATCGGTGATGGGGCAGTTGTGGAGAGAGTGGAGAGTTTCCCATACCTGGGCAGTGTGCTCATGACCGGCTCCGGTTTAACAGCAGAGGTCTCACTCCGAATCAGTCGAGCGGCAATATCTTTTCATCGGTTGCGTAACACTGTGTGGAAGCTACCTGGTCTGTCGCTCCGCACGAAGCTTCGAGTCTTCTCGGCCACAGTCATTCCCTCCCTTCTCTACGCTTGCGAAACAGGGATCCCCCTAATGGAACATCTTCGCCGGTTAGAAACATTTAGGCTGGCCTGCCTACGATCCATCCTGGGTTTAACTAGGCTGGATTGTGTGAGGAGCTCACAAATCCTCGAAAGATCTGGACAAAGTCCCATCGGTGAGTACCTCCGGCAGGCAAGGCTGCGTTGGCTGGGCCATGTAGCCTGCATGCCCAATCACCGCATGCCCAAACAGCTTTTGTTTGGCCGGATCGAGGGGGCTAAGTGGGCGCGGCACGAGCTAGAGAAGAGATGGAGTGACGTGGTACAGGAGGACGTGGAGCTGAGTGGACTTGCCGACGACTGGTACCAGCGGTGTCAAGATCGGCCTCTGTGGAGGAGACTCGTGAAGGACGCTACTGGGCAGTTGGAGGCAGTCGCCCTCCAACAACAACAGAGGGCGGAGGAGCGACGCTCACAACAACGAGCGGAGCGCCGGGTGGCTAAAACACACCAAGTTGGCACAATAGGGGGCACAGGTGGTGCATCAGCCAGTCATCTCGGTCATCTCAGTCAGTCGACCGGTGGTACCTGGGTCTGCCCCGTGACCTCCTGCCAGCGGGCGTTCGACACTTCACGTGGCCTCAAGGTGCACATGGCCTGGCACAAGCGTCGTGGTGACGTCACCGCCACTTAGTGGCGAATGGCGGTTGTTTTTGTTGGGGGTGTGTGGGGGGGGGGGGTGTGCGGGTGTGTGGGGGTGTGTGTGCGGGTGTGTGGGTTGGGGGTTGTGGGGGTGGGTGGGGTTGGGGGGGGTGTGTGGGGGTGGGAGGGGTTGGGGGTGTGTGTGGGATGTGTGGGGGTGTGTGGGTTGGGGTTGTGTGGGGGTGTATGTGGGGGGGGTGAGGGTGTGTGGGGGTGTGTGCGGGGTTGTGGGGAGCGGTGGTGTAGCGGTTAGCGCTCTGCGCTATGAACCTGGAGACCCAGGTTCGCATTCCCGCTCACGGCCAACACCAGTGACGATTTTCTGAACCGGTCCTGAGCCTCCCCTATGTCGACTCAGCCTCAAATGAGTACCTGGTGCAGTGAGTAAACATCGCCACTGGGGAGACAAAGGCGGCTGGACGTGGTGCTGGCCACCCCCCCCCCTCGTGTGCCGTGCCGGCCTTCACAGGTGCTCCTCGCTCACAGCACTTGGCCCTCCACTCTAAACGAAGCTTCGCTGGGAAGCTGATTTCGTGTCGATTGAAAGGCAGTTTTAATATTTTGCATTTCTCCCAGCGCGGTCAATGTGATCCTTTTCAAGTAAGTGTTGAGTCTGCGATGATCCCACGGTAATTAGTGGCATCTATCTGCTCAACTCGTTCGTTATCCGGCGAACGTAGCCGAGGAAGACCTGCCGGGTGCCTTCCCCCTCGAGGGGAACGCGTCGCCTTTGATTTATTGTCATTTAGGACGAGCTTAGTGAGATGAGTTGGTGTAGTTTGGGGTGCGTGTATGTGTGTGCGGCTGGGTATGTGTGTGCAGTGGGGTGTGTGTGTGTAGTTGGATGTGTGTGCAGTTGGGTATGTGTGTGTGTATTTGGATGTGTGTGCGGTTGAGTGTGTGTGTGCGTATGTCGAGTTGGATGTGTGTGTGTGCAGTGGGGTATGCGCGTACTGTTGATCGGGGTGTATATGACAATACTGTTACAATAATGTCGAGTACAAGAACGTACGGGATAACCCCACGGATGTCAAGTGGCAATCGCCGAAATCACCGTGAGTGGCCAAGACGGGTGACTCGAAGCGACTGAAGCGACGCCGTCACTCGGGGGGCGCCATCCCCGAGTGACGCCGCCCCCTGGGGCCCCTTCACAGAGGTGGGGGGCTGCGGCCGTTCAGGAGCATCATGGGGGGGGGGGGGGGTCCCCTATCGTGTCGAGGCAGTGCTTCTGCAACTCGTGTGCTTGGTGTCACACGGCCGCCCGCCGCCACCACCACCCATGGTGACAAAGCGAATTCATTTATGTCTCTCTTTTTCTAAATACCACAAAGTGAATCATTCTTGATTTGAAGTTTTCGTGACTGCAGGAATCCATACTCTTTGGTTCTTTCGGTAAAGTCACGTAGGTTGAAAAATAAAACAAAATAATTCTTCACGTTTCGATCGTGATATATTAGTGCTGGATTATTTTTTCTGCCCGAAGACTACCGCTAGTGTTGCGATCGCAACGTCGTGATATATTATTTTTTATTTCGTTTTATTTTTCTACCTACGTGACTTTACCGAAAGAACCAAAGAGTAAAGTGATTCATATTAAAGGAACACGCATTATTAAAAATTTTAAACGCTGCTATCAGATTTTTTTTTAGGTTTAGTTTAATCAGGGTAGTTGACCTACATCTGCGTGACCTTTTTTGCCAGTATGAAAAGTAAGAAAACAGATTTTACCCTTTCTGCCAATAAAAGAGATGTTTGACCATCTCAACACCTGTTCAATCCACAGATTACACCTCCACCACTCCCCTCCGGTCTTCGCACCCGATTGGCTCACAGGTGACGACATCACATTCATCCCAGCCCGTGTCTATTCAAGACCGAAGCACCAGGAGGATTTCTCCACAACTGTGGCTGTCAGCCTGAGGATGCTGGTTGTAATTACTGGCGAAACGTCGTACCTGGGTGTGTCCCGTGACCTCCTGCAGCAGCGAGCATTTGACACTTCACGTGGCCTCAGACTGCACCTGGCCTGGCACATCAGTCAACCCATGGCACCTGGGTGTGTCCCGTGACCTCCTGCAGCAGCGAGCATTTGACACTTCACGTGGCCTCAGACTGCACCTGGCCTGGCACATCAGTCAACCCACGGCACCTGGGTGTGTCCCGTGACCTCCTGCAGCAGCGAGCATTTGACACTTCACGTGGCCTCAGACTGCACCTGGCCTGGCACATCAGTCAACCCATGGCACCTGGGTGTGTCCCGTGACCTCCTGCAGCAGCGAGCATTTGACACTTCACGTGGCCTCAGACTGCACCTGGCCTGGCACATCAGTCAACCCACGGCACCTGGGTGTGTCCCGTGACCTCCTGCAGCAGCGAGCATTTGACACTTCACGTGGCCTCAGACTGCACCTGGCCTGGCATATCAGTCAACCCATGGCACCTGGGTGTGTCCCGTGACCTCCTGCAGCAGCGAGCATTTGACACTTCACGTGGCCTCAGACTGCACCTGGCCTGGCACATCAGTCAACCCACGGCACCTGGGTGTGTCCCGTGACCTCCTGCAAGCCCTTCCGGGTAAACAAAGGTCACGTTTTCTCGAGATGTGCTATGCACCGCGAGTTCAACTCCTGCCTCGGGGATAACTCATCATCCCTCCCACGGTCGGTACAATAGGTACTGCTTTGTGGGCAAGTCAGCGGTGGCTGTTCTATGGATGGACTCGCCCCGTCATAGGAATGGGGAATATCCCCGGACTGTGAACGGGCGGTGTGAGCTCCCGGTGTCCCGGCGCTCACGAGAGCCGCAAATCTCTCGCTGGCCTGTGGCAGGGCCCAAAGGGGCTCGCCGCTGGCGCGAGGCCACGTGATCACGGCGCCTGTGCCAGGCCAGGTGCACTTGAAGGCCACGTGAAGTGTAAGAAGGCCCGCTGGAAGGTCACGGGACAGACCCGGCGCTCCGCTCGTTGTTGTGAGCGCCGCTCCTCCGCCCTCCGTTGTTGCTGGAGAGCGACTGCCTCCAACTGCCCAGCAGCAGCAGCAGCAGCGTCCTTCACGAGCCTCCCCCGGCAGATGGCACCCACACCGACAACGACTCACGAAACTAAAGGCACGGTTCCGAATCGCCACATTTATTTCACAGTACAGGGAGGGGACGGGGGCTCTGACTAGGGCAGTAATAGCTGGGACTCGGGGTGGTTATCCCCTCCCCACACCCACCCAGAGTGGGTGACATCACAACCCCCATCATCACCACCATCACCAAATATTTGGAAATGTTGGCAGACGCTCCTAGACCCACCCCACCCTCCCCTTCACCACCCGAGAAATTAACACTGACGTGGCGCATCCTTCATAATTCACCTGGCAGGGAAGCTAAAGATAAGAGCTCGGATGCAGGAGGAGTGGGAGGAGTGGAGGAGGGGGAGGGAGGGAGGAGAGGGGGAGGGAGGGGGGAGGAGGGGGAGGGAGGGGGGAGGAGGGGGAGGGAGGGGGGAGGAGGGGGAGGGAGGAGGAGCGAACGAGATCGCTCACAAAGCCACCCCACACCGAGCCACGTGGGTGAGCCGAGGTGTACAAAAGCAATGAAGACGCGAGCGTGTGACGCGGTTCGCATCTCCGCCGTGATGTTGAAGGCCCGCGGATGGGGCCGGCGCACGTGTGTGTGTTACACGTGTGTGTGTTACACGTGTGTGTGTGTGTTACACGTGTGTGTGTGTGTGTTACACGTGTGTGTGTGTGTGTTACACGTGTCTGTGTTACACGTGTGGAGCGCTCGCCTGTACTTTTAAAAACCGTCGGTTATTCTAAAAATCGGTCCGCAACTGGACGAGTTACAAAACACAATCATAAAAAAAATTAAGCGAAGTGTCACTGTTGTTCACATGCGGATTACCCCCCCCCCCAGCCCCCTTTACCGAGTCAAATAACACGCAAATAACTCGATACCATTGGTCAATATCATTGAGTCAAGATGGGTTAAAATGGCAAAAATAAGAAACAAACCGCAGAACGCAAACTGCTCTCGGCACGGTGGCGTTGCGATGATCGTGAAGCGAAAGGCCGGGGGGGGGGGGTGACTCGGGCTGAGAGTGGAACGCGGCACGCCCTCTGTCCCACATCGTCGCGTTCTGACCCAGCGCGCAAGCCGGGAGAATTGTGCGGCATGAAATAAATGCGCGGAAGAGAGAAGAAAATGAAATCGGATTTGACCATCACGTGACAACAATCGGGATGGGGCTGCCCCCTGCCGCGAGTTCCAGACGTCACGTCGTGGGAAGTAGCTCTGTGACACCCCATTCCGTGGGCCGCGTCCCCTTAAAGCGGAGGGGGGCTGCGCCGCTCGCCTGCCGGAGAGCTCCCAATGGGTCCGTGGACACTTGACGCCGTTAGCGCGGCGACTGCGATACAATTGGGGGGCGGGTGGAGGTCGTGACATGCACACAAACGACAATGGCCAGGGCTGATGTGGGACTCCTCTGTGGTTGGGATTCCTGACTGCCTCCCGCATACAACTCATCTCGACATGCATTTACACTTAGTCTCAGACTGGGTGAGGAGGGGTAGAGGGGTGGAGGGGTGGAGGGGCGCTCTTCTCACTCAGCCTGCGTGCAGTGGCTCAGAGTGACCCGGGCGGGCGCGCCGAGAGATCGACGCGGTCCTCAGCGCTCGCCATCCCAGCCTACCTCACCCTGGCACCGCAGTCACACAGTGGCGAGCGGGGGCACGCAGCACGGCACGGTACACGCCGTAGTGCACTCGGCACGGTACACACACAGCGGTACACACAGAGTTACACACACAGCGGTACACGCCGTGGTGCACATGCCGCTCCACACACTGCGGTACACGCCGCGGTACACACACTGCGGTACACACACTGCGGTACACACACAGCGGTACACACACAGCGGTACACACAGCGGTACACACACAGCGGTACACACGCCGTGGTACACACACTGCGGTACACGCCGTGGTGCACACGCCGCTCTACACACAGCGGTACACACAGAGGTACACACAGAGGTACACACACAGCGGTACACGCCGCAGTACACACAGCGGTACACACAGAGGTACACACACTACGGTACACACGCCGTGGTACACACACAGCGGTACACACACAGAGGTACACACACTGCGGTACACACGCCGTGGTACACACACAGCGGTACACACACAGAGGTACACACACTGCGGTACACACGCCGTGGTACACACACAGCGGTACACACACAGAGGTACACACACTGCGGTACACACGCCGTGGTACACACACAGCGGTACACACACAGCGGTACACACACAGCGGTACACACACAGCGGCACACACAGCGGTACACGCCGTGGTACACACAGCGGTAGCCTGCAAGTTGGTGAACGTGGTTCGAGTCCAGGCCGTTGGGCTTCGCGGCCGTGCCGCCGCGTCGCCCTCCGGGTCGTGCCGCGTCTCGCTCGGCGCGACGTCCCCCGACGTTTCGACCGAACGCGGACATTCATATCCCGAAGGACCTCCCCGGGCACGCGGAGCGAAACGTCGGACCTCAGCGCGCCGAACGTCGCGCGGCCACTACTATGAACCCACGTGACTGGAACACGAGGGTTTAGGTTACATCGCCCCATAGGGAACTGCCAACTAATTCCCATCTCTTACGCAACGGCAGCCTCTAATGAAGCCTCTCCAACGTCGTCATCATCACGGGCCTGCAGCTCCACGCGGGTGTGTGGACACCACCGTGGTGGCGGCGCTGGTAACACTCGTGCCTCATGGCAAGAGGGACCTGGGTTCGATTCCCGACACGGGTGCCTTGCTGTGTGTAGCCTCTCCCCCCTATTCTGCACGGGTTTCCTCCCATAGCTAAACCCACACAGAGTAGAATTGGTATTGGCCAAAAACAGTGCGACACGGTCACAACGCGAGCTCCGATCGGCCTCGTCGGCAAGCCACGGCAGGAGCCAGCGACGCCGCACCCGTCCCCCCCCCCTCCGTCGTTCAGAATCAACGCCACGCGTCCAGGGTCTTTGGCCACCGTACATTTTCCCGCGTGATGATAAGCCGCTTGGTTAAACTATCATTTGTGACCAGGCCACCTCTGAAAAAAATAGATACATACAGGGTCTCTGCGACTTACGAACGAGTTAGGTTTCGAGAGGTCTGTTCGTAAATCGATTTGTTCGTAAGTCCAAACTCTACTCCTGTCGATTCCAAACATTGTTGTACGGCGTGTACACCTAACACGGGGAATGACTTTACAAGTTGTATAATCTCCTGCAGACGTAGATGCCACTACCGCCGTCTATTGCGCAGCGGTTGAACTTACGACTCTTGGTCCAAACAGGCAACTGGACATGCGGACAGGTTTGTTCGCATATCTGAAAGTTCGCAAGTCGAATGTTCGTAAGTTGAGGAGTCACTGAAGAGCTCAGTGGCGCCATACCTGGTAAAATAAAAAGAGTAAAAACATTTTTCGTTGCGATTTTCTTCCCCTTCTCTATACTTCCCATGGTTGTGTTTTGTCTACCGAGTGCTGCCGTAACATTCTGACCCCGTGCAACCCGACCTGGATATCTGTGGGGGGGGGGGGGGGGGGGGCGAGGGGGGAAAGAGCTTCAAAGCTCATCGGATTTCCATCCAGGATAAACAAAGATTCCGAATTCTGTTTCAATTCACGAGCAGCCCACCCCCCCTCCAGTGGGAGCCCCCATTCGCTTGGCCTCCATCTCACTTCGACGGGGGAGGGCGAGGGGGGGGGCGAGGGGGGCGGAACGGAACTGCGTCCCCCGAGCGTGGGGTCGCGCCGTTGGGGCGGGTTTTTGTGAAGAGAGAGAGAGGAAGAGAGAGACAAGGAAGCTTCAGGAAGGTACAAAATAAAACGACCAGTTCCGTCGGCTCCCGTGGCCACGGCAAGCCGGGCTTGTGCGACGTCCACATGGGTTCGATCCCGACCCCTGACGCATATTTGAAGTTTGCGGTGTCTCTCTCTCTCTCTCTCCCCGCGGTCGTGTCGATTTTTCGCCAGCAACTCCAGCTTTCCCCCCGCCACATTTAGAATCGACGTGCATTCACAGGGTGTTTGGCCGACATACATGTCCATGCGACGCTGAGCCGCTTCGTCGAGCTCTCATTTGTGGCCAAGGCAGCTTCTGACAAGAGCTGCACAGCTCAGTGGGCCTTACCTGGTAAAACTAAAACAAGTTTAGTTCTTGCTGTTGTTAAGCACAGGCCAGCAGTTACCCCTGGAAGTGAAGGCTGGTTCGCCACGGGGAAGCAGGAGAGCAACCACCGCCACTTCCAACGCTGAAGAATGCAGCAGCAGCAGCAACCTCTCATCAGGCTGAGAGACAGCGAGCGGTGTTGGTCTTTTAGCGAAGATTTAAAATAAGAAAAATACAAAAAACGTTCATCGTGGCCGGTTAAAGACGTTATCATCCGAGATGTACGGTGGAGAGCCGGTGGCTCCAGACCGAAGGAGCGCGAGGCCGTTAGAAACTCGCGGCAGCCACCCAAGTCCATTAGAAACTCGCGGCAGCCCCCCAAGGCAGTTAGAAACTTGCGGCAGCCTCCCAGGCTGTGGGGATTTTGGCAGGAGGCCCCTTTGCGAGGTTTTATTTTTCCTTTCCCGCGCGCACGATTAAAAACGCGCACGAGCGAACGGAATAAAAAGCAAAACGTTAACAGACAACGTAAAAAAATAATAATAATCTGAGATCAAGAGCGAGAGAGAAACAAACAAACACAAATCGTGAAGCGTGGTGCGAGTCAGGGGCGGCGGAATGGGCGCCAGCAACCGCGGGCAACAGCGGCGCCGAGGGTGGGTGACGTCCCCCTGGCGTGTGGCGGGGGCCGCCGCTGCGGCACGGGAGTGGTTCCTGTGGCGCGACGCTCGCGGGGTGACCTCCCCACGGCCCCGTGGCTCCACCCCTCCTGCCAGCCGCTGAGGACACCAAGCACATAGCGCCACACGCACCACGCACGCACCACACACGCACGCGCCACACACGCACGCACCACATACGCACGCACCACACACGCACCACACACGCACCACACACGCACGCACCACACACGCACGCACCACACACGCACCACACACGCACCACACACGCACCACACACGCACGCACCACACACGCACCACGCACGCACCACACACGCACGCACCACACACGCACGCACCACACACGCACCACACACGCACCACATACGCACGCACCACACACGCACGCGCCACACACGCACGCACCACACACGCACGCACCACACACGCACCACACACGCACGCGCCAAACACACGCACGCACCCCGCCGCCACCGCCAAACAGACATCACCAGTGAGCATCGGCAGCAGACCGCCGCACACACACACACCTGGCAATCTGCCAGGTGTGTGTGTGTGCGTGTACACGTGTTGTGTGTGTGGGGAGCGGTGGTGCAGCGGTTGGCATGCTGCGCTATGAACCCGGCAACCCGAGTTGGATTCCCACTCACGGCCAACACCAGTGACGATTATCAGAACCGTTGCTGGGCCTCCCCTAGGTCGACCCAGCCTAAAATGAGTACCTGGTGCGGTGTGTAAACATCGCCATTGGGGAGACAAAGGCGGCCGGGGGTGGTGTTGGCCACCCACCGCCTCTTGTGCCCTGCCGGCCTTCATAGGTACTTGCTAACAGCACTTGCCCCAGCAGTCTGTCAGGCTATCCTGGGGGATCTTTGTCTTTTCCTTTGTGCGTGCGTGCACTGCACGGCTCAAGCCCATAGCACCCAACATGATAAAACAAAGCAGACCCACAAACTTGAACCTCGAATTAAACAAAAAATCGACGCGGTAGCTAGGAGATGTGAACGACCTCGCCTGGTATGCAGGTGGGTCATAGGCTCAATCCCGACCCTGACACCTGCTGTATATTTGGAGTCTGCGGTGTCTCTCTCTCATCATCACGGTGGCTAGGAGATGTTAACTACCTCGCCTGGTGTACAGGAGGTTCGTGGGTTCGATCCTGACACTGACGCCTGCTCCCTGTGGCCGCGTGGATTTTTTTTTTTCTCCAGGTCCTCCGATTTTTTTTTGCCATCCACGTTTAGAATCAACGTCACGCGTTTAGAGTATTTGGCTGCTGCTGCTATACATTTACCCGTGATAAGCCACTTGTCGTTGGGCTATCCATTTGTGATGGCCAAGTCGCTTCCGAAAAAGAACTACACAGCTCAGTCAGGCCTCACCCGGCACATTAAAGAAAGTCTCCACGGCTCGACTTCCGCAGTGGAAAAACAAGCTGGCGCATCCCCCCTCCCGATAGGCTGACTTGGCGCGGCTCAGACGCGCAGTGCGCAGCAAGGGGGCACCGTGAGGGTCGGGAGGCCGACGGGCTGCGGCGTCACCTGGGCAGGGAGGGGGGTGTGGGGCAGCGGCCCTCAGGGGCGCTGCTGCTGCTCCTCGTCGTCGTCGTCGTCCTCGATCGAGACGTCCGTCTCCTTGTGCACGACCACCTTGGTGACCGCCATGTCGGGGTGCTGCTCCTTGGCCTCGCGGATTGCCTGGGCCAGGGCCTGCTCAGAATAAACAACACACACGCACACGCGCAGCTCGTCACACGCAGGTCGTCACACGCAGGTCGTCACACGCAGGTCGTCACACGCAGGCCGTCACACGGAGGCCGTCACACGCAGGCCGTCACACGCAGGCCGTCACACGGAGTTCGTCACACGCAGGTCGTCACACGCAGGTCGTCACACGCAGGTCGTCACACGCAGGTCGTCACACGCAGGCCGTCACACGCAGGCCGTCACACGCAGGCCGTCACACGCAGGTCGTCACACGCAGCTCGTCACACGCAGCTCGTCACACGGAGGTCGTCACACGCAGGTCGTCACACGCAGGCCGTCACACGCAGGTCGTCACACGCAGGTCGTCACACGGAGGTCGTCACACGCAGGTCGTCACACGCAGGTCGTCACACGGAGGTCGTCACACGCAGGTCGTCACACGGAGGTCGTCACACGCAGCTCGTCACACGCAGCTCGTCACACGGAGGCCGTCACACGCAGGTCGTCACACGCAGGTCGTCACACGCAGGTCGTCACACGGAGGTCGTCACACGCAGGTCGTCACACGCAGGTCGTCACACGCAGGTCGTCACACGCAGGCCGTCACACGGAGGTCGTCACACGGAGGTTGTCACACGGAGGTCGTCACATGGAGGTCGTCACACACACACACAGGTCGTCACACGGAGGTCATCACATGGAGGTCGTCATACGCGCAGGTCGTCACACACACACACAGGTCGTCACACGCACACACAGGTCGTCACACGCACACACAGGTCGTCACACGCACACACGGAGGCCGTCACACGGAGGTCGTCACACACGCAGGTCGTCACATGCAGGCCGTCACACGCAGGCCGTCACACGCAGGCCGTCACACGCAGGCCGTCACACGCAGGTCGTCACACGCAGGCCGTCACACGGAGTTCGTCACACGGAGGTCGTCACACGCAGGTCGTCACACGGAGGTCGTCACACGCAGGTCGTCACACGCAGGTCGTCACACGCAGCTCGTCACACGCAGGTCGTCACACGCAGGTCGTCACACGCAGGTCGTCACACGCAGGTCGTCACACGCAGGCCGTCACACGCAGGTCGTCACACGCAGGCCGTCACACGCAGGTCGTCACACGCAGGTCGTCACACGCAGCTCGTCACACGCAGCTCGTCACACGGAGGTCGTCACACGCAGCTCGTCACACGCAGGCCGTCACACGCAGGCCGTCACACGGAGGTCGTCACACGCAGGTCGTCACACGCAGGTCGTCACACGCAGCTCGTCACACGCAGGTCGTCACACGCAGGTCGTCACACAGAGGTCGTCACACGCAGGACGTCACACGCAGGTCGTCACACGGAGGTCGTCACACGCAGGTCGTCACACGCAGGTCGTCACACGGAGGTCGTCACACGGAGGTCGTCACACGCAGCTCGTCACACGGAGGTCGTCACACGCAGGTCGTCACACGCAGGTCGTCACACGCAGGTCGTCACACGGAGGTCGTCACACGGAGGTCGTCACACGCAGCTCGTCACACGCAGGCCGTCACACGCAGGCCGTCACACGCAGGCCGTCACACGGAGGTCGTCACACGCAGGTCGTCACACGCAGGTCGTCACACGCAGCTCGTCACACGCAGGTCGTCACACGCAGGTCGTCACACGGAGGTCGTCACACGCAGGTCGTCACACGCAGGTCGTCACACGGAGGTCGTCACACGCAGCTCGTCACACGCAGGTCGTCACACGGAGGTCGTCACACGGAGGTCGTCACACGCAGCTCATCACACGCAGCTCGTCACACGGAGGTCGTCACACGCAGGTCGTCACACGCAGGTCGTCACACGCAGGTCGTCACACGGAGGTCGTCACACGGAGGTCGTCACACGCAGCTCGTCACACGCAGCTCGTCACACGCAGCTCGTCACACGGAGGCCGTCACACGCAGGTCGTCACACGCAGGTCGTCACACGCAGGTCGTCACACGGAGGTCGTCACACGCAGGTCGTCACACGCAGGCCGTCACAAGCAGATTGTCACACGCAGGTCGTCACACGGAGGTCGTCACACGGAGGTCGTCACACGCAGGTCGTCACACGGAGGTCGTCACACGCAGGTCGTCACACGCAGGTCGTCACACGCAGGTCGTCACACGCAGGCCGTCACACGGAGGTCGTCACACGGAGGTTGTCACACGGAGGTCGTCACATGGAGGTCGTCACACACACACACAGGTCGTCACACGCACACACAGGTCGTCACACACACACACAGGTCGTCACACGCACACACGGAGGCCGTCACACGGAGGTCGTCACACACGCAGGTCGTCACACGGAGGTCGTCACACGGAGGTCGTCACACACAAGTCGTCACACACACAGGTCGTCACACGCACACAGGCAGGTCGTCACACAAAGGTTGTCACACGCAGATTGTCATACACACACAAAGACAAAGATCCCCCGTGTAGCCTTAACAGACTGGAGGGGCAAGTGCTGTTAGCGAGCACCTATGAAGGCCGGAACGGTACACAAGGGGGTGGGTGGCCAGCACCATGCCCGACCGCCTTTGTCTCCCCAGTGGCGATGTTTACCACACACAGCACCAGGTACTCATTTAAGGCTGAGTCGACCTAGGGGAGGCGCAGGACTGGTGCAGATGATCGCCACTGGTGTTGGCCGTGAGCGGGAATCGAACCCGTGTCGCCGGGTTCATCGCGCAGCGCGCTAACCGCTACACTACCGCTCCCCACTGTCATACACACACAGGTCGTCACACGCACGCCATGGTAGAGAAATGTTAACTACCTCGCCTGGCATACAGGAGGACGTGCGTTCGATCCCAACCCCTATTTGAAATTTGCGTGCCTCTCTCTCCCCGTGATCACGTAGATTTTTCTGCGGGTCCTCCAGTTTTCCCCTCCACATTCAGAATCAACATCACACGTTTGGCCGCTGCTATAAATGTCCACACGCCGATGAGAAGCCACTTCATTGAGCTTTCATTTGTGATGGTGGGGTCGCTCAGTGGGGCCATTACCTGGTAAAATAAAGAGTAATTCCTGCAGTCACGAAAGCTTCAAATCAAGTTAAAAAACACATTCCTGTGGAGGGAGCTGGTAGGAACGTTGGGTTGCTCGGTCAATGGCCAGGGTCAACAGCCGCGTGGTTTATTCTGCAAATATGGCCGACTGTGAGGGCGGGCACAAGCCGGCGTGAGTAGGTTAAACGTTGAGTTTTATAAGGGCACCACGGGGTGACCAGTCCAGCCCCACCCCTCCCACCCAGCCCCTCCCCACCCTCCCCACCCAGCCCCTCCCCACCCAGCCCCTCCCCACCCTCCCCACCCAGCCCCTCCCCACCCTCCCCACTCAGCCCCACCCTCCCCACCTAGCCCCTCCCCACCCTCCCCTCCCCACCCATCCCCTCCCTCCCCACCCAGCCCCTCCCTGCACGACGGACACAATGATCCCCTGTGGGCTGGTGTAACTCGGAGGTTCCTACCAGAATATTTTTTTTTTAAACAAGTAGTAAACTTTTCCGACTGTTAAATGGGCCGAGACACAGGAGGTCAAAGCAAGGGGCTGGTCACAACAAGGCGACAGGGTGACGGATCGCTGCGGAGCAACGCAGCGTGTTCTCAGGGCCAAGCCTCATCGCAGCTTCACTCACGAGGGGAGAAATCTCCTGCTCCAGAGTGCCATCGCCGCGAGATGAGAATACCGAAGCCGCCAGTCGCAGCACCGATGTGTTCCTTTTGGTTCGTGCTTACTTTCACAGGCTCGCCTTCATCGCCGCCACCATTGTATTTGTGGTCAGCCAAGTCACGCCCGTGTGTAGTGTGGGTCAGGTCGAGTGAGGCAGCAACCAAACTTGAGTCGATTCAAGAGGTTTGGTTTGTCTTAAATTTTTTATCCCAGCCACCCTGCTCGCTTTCACACCGTAGCGTACCTCTAGCACCACACGGTGCGCTCACAATAGGCTGCAGGATGACCCCTTTATCCCGACACTCACACCCGAGCCTACGTGTTCCCAAACACTCACACACCCTCAAGGCACTTGTAGCCTTGGATAGCATTTTCCACCCACTTCTGGGCGACATTCATAAGAAACACGACGACTTCAAGGCGACGCTGCACGCCCCGCATTGTGGACCACCGCCGGCCTCACACCGTCGTCAGAGGAGGCAGCGAGCCGGCGCCTGCCGGCTCCTTCCCAGCACAGGCGGCGTCGGAGGCAGCCTCCCTGCGCTGCGCTGCCCGTCCCTGCTCCCCACCGGGCGTCCACGCGGGAAGCTTGGATATTGTCTGAGACCGCTCCCGTTCCCCGCTGGCTGGAACCCGAGAGCAGAGATGGCCGAGGTCTTCCTCCACTCACCCCCCGCTATTCTCTCTTGCCACTTATTTGAGCCATGTGACAACCGGTTGTCGTTGTTTTTGTCATCGCGATTGGGCTTGCTTACCCACGACAACCTCGCCGGGTCTCGGAGACCACTTTTCTTCAGGAGGGTGGTCCCGCCAATTTTTCGGGGTAGAGGGGCGGGGGGGCGATGGTCGCCACGAAGAAATCCCAATTGAGCAATTTGCGAGGAAAATTATTGAAACGTGGAGCAGCGTGACGCCGCAGCCGCCGCCGCTGCCGCCGCCGCTTGCTGGGATTTTTAACTTCCGCAGCGTTCATCCGTACAGATGGGACGGATTAAAATCCGTCCGGTGTCCGCACAGAGGGCTTTACATTTCTAAATTTAGAAGTCACGCAGTGTTCCATCACGGCACGACTTTCACGCATCCCCAGACTCGGGGACGAGGTCGCGAGCGGCCGTCACGCAGCCCAAATGTTGCGGCGCCGCCGGCGGCATCGGGCGCGGACCCCTCCCTCGTCTCAAATGGGCGCCCGGCATTGGAACCGCGAGCGAACGCGGCACGGCACGCGCCGTGGTTACCACCCCCGCTGCTGTTTATGCCAGGTACTCATTTGAGGCCGAGTCAACCTAGGGGAGGCCACGCGCGTGCACACACCTGGTCATGGTCGATGTCGGTGTCGGCCATGATGACGATGCGCTTCTCGATGCGCGTCTCTGAGATGCCTCCCTTCACCGTCTACGAGCACGGTGAGAGACGCGGTCACACACAGAGCACACACACACACATACACACACACACATACACACACACACAGAGCACACACACACACAGCCAACACACACACATATACACACACAGCCAACACACACACACACAGCAAACACACACACAGCCAACACACACACATACACACACACACAGCAAACAGCTACACAGAGCACACACACATACATACACACATACACACAGCCAACATACACACAGCCAACACACACACATACATACACACACAGCAAACATACACACAGCCAACACACACATACACACACACACAGCAAACATACACACAGCCAACACACACACATACATACACACACAGCAAACATACACACAGCCAACACACACACATACACACATACACACACAGCCAACACACACACAGAGAGTCACCACACACACACACAGAGCCAACACCACACACACACACAGCCACACAGAGCACACACACACATACATACACACATACACACAGCCAACATACACACAGCCAACACACACACAGCCAACACACACACAGCCAACACCACACACAAACACACACAGACACACACACAAACACACGAAGAGCCACCACACACACACACAGAGCCACCACACACACACAGAGCCACCACCACACACACGCCACCACCACACACACACACACACGTCACCACACACACACACACCACCACCATACACACACACACAGAGCCACCACACACACACACAGCCACCACAACACACACACACACAGAGAGCCACCACACACACACACAGCCACCACAACACACACACACGCGCCACCACCACACACACACACAGAGAGCCACCACACACACACACAGCCACCACAACACACACACAGCCACCACCACACACACACACACACACAGAGCCACCACACACACACACAGAGCCAACACACACACGCCACCACCACAAACACACAGCCACCACACACACACGCAACCACCACACACACGCACAGCGCCACCACAACAACAGCCGCCATTCGCCAACAAGTGTCGGTGATGTCACCACGGCTATGTGCACTGTAAGGCCAAGTGTCGAATGCCCGCTGGCAGGAGGTCACGGGACAGATCCAGGTACCGTGGGCTGACTGATTGAGCTGCACCACCCCACCGGGGTCACGGTCCACATTTGGCAACTTTGAAAAAAATTACCCACAAATCACCAGCACACAGCACGAGCAATCATCGCCCCCCTACTGGCAGACTATCAGCCATTTGCAGGAAAGGTGGCGAGCCACGGGGGGGGGGGGGGGGGGGGGGGACAGCCATCACTGGGGGGGGGTTGCCGCCCTACCTTGGTGATGTGCGTGGTGGTCGTGGTGGCAACGGACTCTGCCGAGAAGCCGGCCATTTCCGGCAAGACACTCGACTCGGATGCCTCGCCTCCGCGCCCCTCCTGGCGAGAGAACCACAACGTCGGCATCACCGTCACCGCCGCCAGTTATCCGGCCACGGCCCCGGCAGAGGCCGACGTTTCGCACGGCTCCGGCGGTTCGGAGCGACGCCGCCGTGACAACGCGAGGCGCCGGCTAACGTCGTACGAGCTACGGTCACGGGCCCGGCGGGCGCAGCAGGGTGGCGCGGTGGCGACGCTCAAGGCCGCGGGGACGACGGGTCGGGTGAGAAGCACTTTTGGATTTCACGTGGGGAGGCGGAGAGACGCCGGGAACACGTGGGAGAGACGTCGACCGCTGTCCCTTATCCGAGTGATATCCGCGCGTCTGGTACCTGCGTGGCCGCGTAGGTGATGGTCTTGGTGTGCGTGTGCACGATGGGAACGTCCGTGGTGGAGAAGTCCGCCCTCCCCGTGTGCGACACCTCGCTGAAGCTCACGCTCTCCGTGGCGATCAGAGGTGGCTGTGTTCCGCACACGCACACACGTACACGCACGCGTACACATACACAGATACACACGCATGTACACACACGCACACACGTTTTCGCGTGGGCGGCATCGCAGTGGTGACGCTTGCGCCTCCCAGCGGGAAGGGTTGGGGTTCGATTCCCGACACCGCCGCTGTTCTGTGTGGCGTCTGTACGTTCTCCTCCATGGCCTGTCTGGGCTTCCTCCGGGTTCTCCGATTTCCACCCATTCAAAGTAAAAAACAACTTAACATGCAGACATTCATTCCTCCAATTGCAAACTCCCGATTTCCGAATTTTCACTTTTACGAAATTTGAGTTGCGCGCCATACACAAGGGACGTCTTGGTGGGCGTCCTGCGTCGGCGTACTGTGACAAGGTGTACTGTGACAAGGTGTACTGTGACAAGGTGTACTGTGACGGGGCGTGTTGCTACAGGACACACTGACGGGGCGTGTTGCTACAGGACACGCTGCAACAGTTTTCCCGCATCGCCAGTTCGCTCTTTCTTTCCGGTCCGCATAGCGGCCGTTAGCGCGTGCGATCGAGGTTTTGTTCGCCGTCTCACTTCAAGCACCCTTCAATACGAGCGGCAAAGCACGAATCAAAATCGCCCGGCTATGTTTACGCCAGAAAAGAAGCCCGGGGCGTCGTGGTACGAGAGAAATGAGCTCACCTGAGCAACTGCGGTGGCTCAGAGATGTTGACGACTTCACCTGCTATACAGGAAGTCGTGGGTTTGATCCCGACCCTGACGCCTGCTGTTTATTTGGAGTTTGCGTCTCTCTCTCTCTCTCTCCATGGTCGTGTGGATTTTGCTCCGGGTTCACGTTTAGAATCAACGTCACGCATACAGAGTATGCATTCCCACATGATAAGCCACTTCCAATTGGGCTATCATTTGCGATAGCCAGTTCGCTCCTGTAGCTCAGTGAGGCCTTACCTGGTGTAATAAAAAACATTGTTGAGTGTTTATCTTATTGCGCTATAGAAGAGTGGAGCGACAGCGCCCTGCAGCGGCGCAGTGCGGACACGGCGACACACCGCCGTGCGTGCCTCTACTGCCGCCTTGTGGTACCGCGTGGTGACGCCGCGTGGGGTAACGCCGCATCAACCCCGCCGGTCACAGACCTGAGGCAACTTGAAGCTTTCATCCAGCAGTGGAATGACCATGGCTGTTTCATGATGACGGTGAAGATATAGGGCGACCTTGCAACTTTTTGAGGTTCGTTTGGGGGACTTTCTGCTTCAAGGAGCCTGAACAGACTGTTGGGGCAAGTGCTATGAAGGCCGGCACGGCACACGAGGAAGTGGGTGGCCAGCACCACGCCCGTACCAAGTACTCATTTGAGGCCGAGTCGACCTAGGGCAGGCCCAGGACCGGTTCAGATAATCGTCACCGGTGTTGGCCGTGAGCGGGAATCGAACCCGGGCCGCCGGGTTCGTGGCGTCGCGCGCTAACCGCCGCTGACGCACACACGGACACACACGCGGCCCTCACCTCAAATCCGCGCTCCTCCTCCGACTCGCTGGTCTCCGACTCGGACGCGTCGGCCCCGTTGGCTTTGGGCTTCCCCTCGTCGCCGTGCCCACCGGCCGCCCCCTTCCTCAGCGCCACGGCCACCTTCATCATCTCCCTCTCCAGGAAGTCGACGTCCCCCGCGGCCCCCTCGGCCTCCTCCCCGGGTGCCCCGCCCGAAGCCTGGGCCTCGCCTGCGCCCGTCGCCTCGGCCCCGTGGTGGGGAACCGCTCGGGGCGGGGCGGCCACGCGTCCGACGACCTCCTCCTCCGCCGCCGCTCTCTTCTCCGTCTTTGCTCTCTCCTCCTCCTCCTCCCCGCTCCTCCTGCCGCCCGACGAGGGAGCCGTCTGGACGCAGGGCCCGGTGCGAGTGTCGCCGTCGCCACCGCCGCCCGAGGAGGATGAGTCGTCCTTCTCGTCGGAGGAGCCCTTGAGCAGGTCGGGCTCGCCGGTGATCACCACCGTCTTGTAGACGACCCGCGACATCGACACCGAACTGCTGCTGCTCATTCGCTGCTGCTGCTGCGGCTGCTGTGGCTGCTGCTGCGGCTGCTGCTGCTGCAGCGGCTGCTGCTGCTGCTGCTGCTGCTGCGGCTGCTGCTGCTGCGGCTGTGGCTGGTGCTGCGGCTGCCGCTGAGGCTGCGCTGCCTCCGCCCTGGAGCCTTCCTCCTCCTTCTTCTCTATCCTCTGCGGGGGACAAGCGGCCGAGGCGCAACGCGGGAAAAAAGTGAGCGTCTGGGGGAAAAGTCCGAAGGCAGAGGTTGGTGGGCCACACAAAGATGGAGCTCGCCTGACGCGCCAACGCACAAGGGTCCGACGAAGCGCCCGCAAGCCGCAGCGTCACCAGCAGGGTTTCTGGCACCCCACCGGGGAGATGTTGACTACCTCGCCTGGTATACAGGTCGGGGATTCAATCCTGACTCTTGACGCCTGCTGCTGTATATTTGGAGTTTGCGGTGTCTCTCTCTCTCTCCCCGTGGTTGCGTGAATTTTTCTTCGGGTCCTCCGGTTTTTCCCTTCCACATTTAGAATCAACATCGCCACACGCTTAGAGTAATTTGGCCGCTTATAAATTTCTACGTGATGACGATAATCCACTTCGTTGAACTATCATGTGTAATGGCCAGGGTCAATTCTGAAACAGAGCGACGTAGCTCAAGTGGAGCCTTACCTGATAAAATAAAAAATATAAGCTTAAATAGTTTTAGTGATAGTGGCCTCCCCCTGCCACGCATGGGGGCTCAGCTGCTACTGCGGATGCTGCTGTGGCTAGTGAGCTGCGGCTGCTGTTGCTGCTGCTGTGGTTGCTGCTGCTGCACAGGCGGCCATGGGGAGCCACTCCGAGTGCCGCCAGCGCTGCGCCGAGTCGCCCTGATGACTCCCAGAACACGAGCCGTCTTGCAACCGTTTGTGCAAAAAAAAATTCAAGCATCTACGAACTACATGGGTCGAAGGAAGATGTTTCAATAAGTATAACCCGTAAAAACAAAGTTTTTCACTATAAATCCTTTATATGCGTGGCAGCGAACTTAATATAAAGGATTTAAAAAATATATATGCCTGTGGAGGACGCGGGGATCGATCCCAAGACCTTTGCCATGGGAAGCGAGGACGCTACCAACTGCGCTACTCCGCCACGGCCTATGGAGGGGTTACGCTCTGGGCTCTTATACTGTGACGTTCAGCCAAAGTGATGAATGAGTTCTATTTGAATATATGTAAAATACATTTTTTTTGCCTAAAAAGTATAAAATTTTGGGAATTTTTTTTTCTCGAACATTAATTGTCTGGCACAACGAGTCTGTGTGGAAAATGTCAGCTCGATTGGATCACGGGAAGTGGGTTAAAAAACGACCGAAAGATTTGCACGGTCGTAAGCAAGCAAGCACGCAAGCAAGCAAGCGAACTTAATATAAAGGATTTAAAAATGGTGCAGAGGCCAGAGGGCATCCCCCATCGCACTCCAAGGCGACCGGGGAATGGCTCCGACTGCCGGCAACGCAGCTTTACCTGGGGCCTGCCCACCATCAGATGGTCAGGGACTCCAAAAGCGCAAAGAATGACCCGGAGTACTGGCCTATTTATGGTATCATGGGCTTTGACCAGGTCAATAAAGCTCCACACACTCATGCAGACAAAGATATCCCATATAGCCTTAGCAAGTGCTTAGCAAGTGTGTTTAGCGAGCACCTATGAAGGCCGGCACGGCACACGAGGGGGTTGGTGGCCAGCACCACGCCTGGCCGCCAGATACTCGTTTGAGGCTGAGTCAACCTAGGGGAGGTCCAAGACCGGTTCAGACAAGCGTCACTGGTGTCGACCGTGAGCGGGAATCAAACCCGGGTCGTCGGGTTGGAAAGCGCAGCACGCTAACCGCTGCACCACCACTCCCTACTATCTCCACCCACAAGCCAAAGAGCCTTAACAGACCTTTGGGGCAAGTGCTGCACACAGACACACAGAGACAGACGCACAGACACAAATATGCACAGACGCACAGACACATAGACGCACAGACGCATCGTGTGTTCATATCGCCGGTCTCTCCGCTCGCTCGTTAGCCAGCACGGTTATCGTCACGGTGGCGGTGAATCTATCGTCACGGCGGCGGCGAGGCTATCGTCACGGCGAATCTATCGTCACGGCGACGGTGAGGCTATCGTCACGGCAACGGCGGCACCTGCGAGATCTCTACGAGCAGCTCGTCCGCAAACTGGGCGGGGGGGTCCCGCGGGTGCGGGCCCAGGGGCCGCTCCGCCCACGCCGCGTCGCCCGGCGCCGCCGTGGCCACCTCGTGTGGCTGGCCGCTGGGCGCGCTCGAGGGCGCGGGCTCCTCGGGCAGCTGTGCCCAATAATCCTCCTCCTCCTCATCATCCTTCAGGGTCACGGCAGCAACGGCGGCGGCAGCCAGGGAGGAGGTGGAGGAGGAGGGGCGCATGCGCCGGAGGTGATGGGACACCGTGATGGTACAGCATTCATGATGGTACATCATTCATGATGGTACATCGTGATGGTTCATCATTCATGATGGTACATTGTGATGGTACATCACGATGGTACATTGTAATGGTTCATCATTCATGATGGTACATCGTGATGGTATATCACGATGGTACATTGTAATGGTTCATCATTCATGTTGGTAGATCGTAATGGTACATTGTAATGGTACATCATGATGTTACATCATCCGTGTTGGTACATTATAATGGTACACCAATGATAATGGAACACCATGGCAAATAACACGGATGATTCATCGTATCGTTACCATCGTTCGCAACGTACACCGGTTACGATGGTGGGTCATGGTGATACATCGGTGAATCACGTGACGTGACGTCATTCAGGACGTAACACCGTTCAGATGTGACATCGTTCAGATGTGACATCGTTCAGGAGGGGGTGGTGTTGTGGTGTCAAGACAGAGGCAGGGTTAGGGTTGGCAGGGCAGAGGGTCGTGGGTGTTTTGGGGAGAGAGACACGGACGGGGGCGGTGGGGTTGGAGGCGGCGTTGGTGGGTTTTGAGATGAATGAGCAAGCGGCTGTCACCAGGGGGCAATGGGGGTGCGTGGAGCCGAGCGACGGGGCGAGGAACCGTGAACAGCAGCAGTGAGGGAGGCAGCAGCGGCGGCGAGGAGAGAAGCAGACGTTAGAAGCAGGTTAGTGAGAAACACACATTCACTGGGTTTGCAGTTCGGTGCAAGAGCAGCAGTGACTTCATTAGCTCAAGGCTCCCCCCATTCTCCATGTCTTGCATTCACTGACTCTGCAGTGCGTGGATGTGAACACATCTCGTGGTCTTGACTGGCTTAGCCATCTTCGAGGAGGTGTCAGTGTGTGGTGCGTGGTGTGCCTGCCCAAGCTGTCCCTGGGGCTCGCTGTTGTTGTTGCTGTGCTGTTGTTGTTGTTGTTGTTGTTCGTGCTGGGCTCCGTTTTTTTATGTTACCAGGTAAGGCCCCACTCAGCTAAGTAGCGCTTTTTCAGAAGCCACCTGGCCCATCATAAACGATAGCTCAGCCAAATGGCTTATCGCGTGGAAATGTACAGCGGAGGCCAAATACTCTAAACGCACGTTGATTCTAAATGCGGAGAGAAATCCACGCGACCGCGGGGAGAGAGAACATGCAGACTCAGGGTAAGGGTCGAACTCACGACCTCCTGTATACCAGGCGAGGGAGTTAACATCTCGGCGCCCCAAGTTCGGCTTCGCACGCGGTCAGCGACAGGACCAGCCGGCGCTGGAAGTCTGCGTCGGGGCTTTGCGAGTGTAACCCGCTGACCCTGCCCATACTGGACGTGTGTGACAGAGAGCTTCATAGCTCATCGGATTCTTCCTCCGACAGTCGAAATAAAATTTGTATTCTGATTCTGAGTGGATCGCAGCGGCCGATACAAAACGCCGCTTGGAGCCGGCGGCGTTCCCGCCCAGCGGCAGAGCGAGCGGCAGAGCGAGCAGAAAACGCTTTGAGTTTGAATCCTGGCTGGGGGTTGTGACTCGGACCCATCATCGCGCTCCAGGGCCGATAAAACAAGTACAGGTGACCCCCGACTTACGACCCCCGCTTTTGCGACCTTTCTTCCGACCAAAACTCCCGTCTACGACCGCCTAGCGACTGCTACCGATGCCGAGTCGATTGGCGCTGCGTCCGAGCACGCCACTCGCAGACGCTAGCGCCATCGGGTGACGAGTCTGCGCATGCCACGCGCTGCTTTGCTCTTCTGCCGAATGCGCATGTCCAGGGTAGCCCGACAGTCTGCAGCTGCGCCGGGAGCAAACGCAGCAGCGTCTCTTTCTCGACACTCTTCACTTCTTTGTAAAAAAAAAATGTTCGCCTTTTAATACATCTGAGAAGAGGAAATGTGATGCATGTGCAGAAAAGTACTTAAGGATTTTCCAATGTGTTTGTTTTTTACTTAATAAATGTTGCTAACAGTTATGTTAAGTTACAATAAATGTTTGTTGGCCAATTTTGGTATTTTTACGGGAGGGAATGGGTTTCCAGGAACAGAACCCCAATGTCTGACAACGCGCCCTATGGGAAGCGAGGGTTCGACTTACGACGCCTCGACTTGCGATCGTCGTCCAGGAACCAATTAGGTCGTAGGTGCGGGGGTCGCCTGTACCACGTTGTGGGAGAAGCTAACGGCGCCTGACCCGTGGATAGACTCCCCCCCAACCCCTGCCCCACGGATGGTTTCATCAACCAGGAACCAGCGCAAAAGAAACAGCGACCCTGGCACCAACGTCGGTGTGGCCAGAGGTGCGTCGACTTCCATCGACCGCGGCCGCCAAAGGAAGCCGTCGCCGGCTCGACCACGTCCACACGGCGATTCGCGAGCCGTGCGCTCGCACAGCGGTTGCCGCCGCCGATCGTCCGCCCGCCAAATGTTTCGTGAAGGCGAGAGGGCCGTTTGCCGGACCGGTTAAAAACGGCGCGGGCAACGCATGCCGCCGAGAAGAGTCGGCCTCGAGCCGTAGGTGACCCCGCACAACTATCGCCCCCCCCATCTCGAACCCGAGCGCGATTTCAAAGGTCGCAGAGCACCTGCGTCCGAAGCGGTTCCTTCCCTGCGCCGCTGCCACGGGCAGATTCAAACCGTTGCGGTCGGCGTACCAGAAGTCGCGCGGCGCCGAGACGGCTCTGGCTAAAGGTCACCGATGACCTCGACAAGTTCACGGACGAGCGGTGCGCCGCGTTGTTGGTCAGCCTCGATCTCTCAGCCGCTTACGACACCACTGACCACCAGACACTCATCGGACAGGCTAAGGTCAAGGTTCGGTCAATCGCAGTTCGTCAAGCTGGGCGACGAACAGACATTGCCCGTGCCCTGCCTAGTCGGCTATCCACAGGGGGTCTCCCCCCCCCGTACCCGCGCTCTTCCTATTTTCAACATACGTCTCTCATCGTATTAACATCAAGTTCCGCCGATATGCCGATGATGTACTATTGTACACCGCAGTGAAGTCACAGCTAGATATGGAGAGCCTCGGCAGTCCATGAAGATCGCACGCGCGCGGTGCGCGAGTAGTTTGCACGGAACGAAAGGCTTATTAATCCAAAAAAATCGGAGGTTCTGCTCGTTGAGTAAAAAGTCTACGGATCTCTGTGTGAGTCTACAGGTCTCTGTGTGAGTCTCTGTGTGAGTCTACGGGTCTCTGTGTGAGTCTCTGTGTGAGTCTACGGGTCTCTGTGTGAGTCTCTGTGTGAGTCTACGGGTCTCTGTGTGAGTCTCTGTGTGAGTCTACGGGTCTCTGTGTGAGTCTCTGTGTGAGTCTACGGGTCTCTGTGTGAGTCTGTGTGAGTCTACGGGTCTCTGTGCGAGTCTCTGTGTGAGTCTACGGGTCTCCGTGTGAGTCTCTGTGTGAGTCTACGAGTCTCTGCGTGAGTCTCTGGGTTTCTGTGGGAGTCTGCAGGTTTTTTTGTATTCTTTGCCGGTGTAACTTGCTGACCCCCCCATACTGGATATCTGTGAAAAAGAGCTTCATAGCTCATCGCATTCCTCCTGCAGTCGAAATAAAGACACTGATTCTGATTCTCTTTGCGAGTCTACGGGTCTCTGTATGAGTCTACGGGTCTCTGTGTGAGTCTATGGGTCTCTGTGAGCTCTGTGCAAATCTACGGGTCTCTGTGTGAGTCTATGGGTCTCTGGGTGAGTCTGTGTGTGAATCTACGGGTCTCTGTTCGAGGCACTGTGCAAGTCTACGGGTGTCTCTGTTTGTCTCTCTGCGTGCGAGGGAAGAGGATGCCTCTGCCAATCGGTGCTGGGGGCTGTGGGGGGGGGGGGGGGGGGGGGGGGGGGGGGGGGTTCGGACCTCCGTGCCGGGCTGGCCGTGCCGGTGCACGGGCGACGGCTCCTGCAGGCGGATGTCCCAGCCGCCGGCCGGCGGCGCCGTCATGGCGCCGGCCGCGCCGTCGGGCCGCGACTCCAGGAAGGAGCGCTTGAGCTCGCTGAGGCTCGCCTGCCGCTTGAGCAGCAGCTCGTCCGGCCGGCGCTCCAGCTCCTGCGGGAACCGTCGCCCACCACCACCCCAGCGGTTAGAGGGCGGCCGCGGTGACATGCATGCGTGTCGGTGTGTGTGTGCGTGTTGGATGTGTGTGTGCCTGTCAGTGTGTATGTGTGCGTGTCGGTGTGTGTGTGTGCGTGTCGGTGTGTGTGTGCGTGTCGGTGTGTGTGTGCGTGTCGGTGTGTGTGTGTGCGTGTCGGTGGGTGTGTGCGTGTCGGTGTGTGTGTGCGTGTCGGTGTGTGTGTGCGTGTCAGTATGTGTGTGCGTGTCGGTGTGTGTGTGCGTATCGGTGTGTGCGTGCGTGTCGGTGTGTGCATGCGTGTCGGTGTGTGTGCGCGTGTCGGTGTGTGTGTGCGCGTGTCGGTGTGTGTGTGCGTGTCGGTGTGTGTGTGCGTGTCGGTGTGTGTGTGCGTGTCGGTGTGTGTGTGCGTGTCGGTGTGTGTGTGCGTGTCGGTGTGTGTGTGCGTGTCGGTGTGTGTGTGCGTGTCGGTGTGTGTGTGTGCGTGTCGGTGTGTGTGTGCGTGTCGGTGTGTGTGTGCGTGTCGGTGTGCATGTGCGTGTCGGTGTGTGTGTGCGTGTCCGTGTGTGTGTGCGTGTCAGTGTGTGTGCGTACGTTCTGTTGCACGTCGGTGTGTGTGCGTGCACGTGCCGTTGCGTGTCGTGTGTGCGCGTGTGTCGGAATGTGAGCATGTTGGTGCATCTGCATGGCAGTGTGCACGCGTGTCAGTGTGTGTGTGTGTCGGCGTGTGTGTGTCCTTGTGTGTGTGCGTGTCGGTGCATGTCGGTGCGTGTGTCGGTATGTGTGCGTGTCGGCGTGTGTGTGTCCTTGAGTGTGTGCATGTCAGTGTGTGTGTACGTGTCGTTGTGCGTGTCGTTGTATGCGTGTTGGTGTGTGCGGGTTAGTGTGTGCGCATGTCAGTGTGTGCGTGTCAGTAAATGTCAGTGTGCGTGGCAGTGTGCGTGTCAGTGTGCGTGTCAGTGTGTGTGGCAGTGTGTGTGTGTGTCGGTTTGTGTGCGTGTCGTTATTCACCAATAATGGCCAAGAGAAGTATTTGAGGCACTTTAACCGAGGTGTCAAGTTTAAGCCGTGTAGAGCCCAACACACAGCAATGCACAACAACAACAACCACCACAACAACTACAACAACCACAACATCCACAGAGACAACCACAACATCAATCACAGCATCAACCACAACAACAACCACAAGAACAACCACAACACCCACAGCAACAACACCCACAGCAACAACAACCACAGCAACCACGTGCTCCTTCAGGAACTGAAACAACCGGCATAGACCGAGAGTTCCTGAAAGAGGCACGGGGAGCTAAAACGTCGGGGGGGGGGGGGGGGGGGGGGGCACCGTGCCAAAAACAATGCAGAGCGGTGTGCACGCACGCACGTGCCGGAAAAACCCCCCAAACGCGGGGGCCCGGGGCAATTCACAAAGAAGTTGGAGAGGTCGCGGAGTGGAGGGACGGGGCAGGCACCATACGAACCTCTAACATTAGCCTGCTATGCCTGATATAAATGTTTTCTCCGTCTGCTTTCTTAGGCCTTCTCTGTGAAAGGGGAGGGAACAGACGGGGGAGGGAGGGAGGGGAGGGAGGGGAGGGAGGGGAGGGAGGGGAGGGAGGGGAGGAATGCAAATGATAAATACACAAACAAAAGCAAAGCAAAAAGAACCGCGGCGCAAAACGGACACGGCACAGGGGACGTCGACTGGAATGGGCAAACCAAGGTGATGACGATGATGACGATGATGACGGTGATGACGATGATGACGACGATGATGACGATGACGACGATGACGACGACGACGATGACGATGATGACGACGACGATGATGACGACGATGATGACGACGATGATGATGACGACGATGACGACGATGACGACGATGATGACAACGATGATGACGATGACGACCATGACGACGACGACGATGATGACGTTGATGACGATGATGATGACGACGATCTCTGTGCTCTACAGGGGCAAGGGGGCGGGCACGCGGGGGTGAGCGTGGGGGGGAGAATGGCGGAGGATCTAGAAGCACATTTTTGTCGGCTCTAGTAACTATCTAAAACTACTTGTAATTCATTTGAGCAGGTAAGGCCCCATTGAGCTGTGCAGCTCTTTTTCAGAAGCCTTGACCTGGCTGTACACAAATGATAGCCCAACGAAGTGGACTATTATCATCATCGTCATCATAATCGAGTGGAAATTTATAGCAGCTGCCAAATATTCTGAACGTGTGACGTTGATTATAAATGTAGATGTGAAAAACCGAAGGACCCGGAGAAAAAATGTATGTGACCACAGGGAGAGAGAGAGACACCGCAAACTGCAAATATACAGCAGCAGGTGTCAAGGGTCGAAATCAAACCCACGACCTCCTGTATAACAGGCGAGGCAGTCAACATCTTCTAGCCACCGTGGTATTTGAATGTGCAAGTGATGTTTTGTACAACGAAACATGGAGGCTTGGACTCCCTCAAAATGAATAAATCTCCCTTCCCCACGTTTGTCTCTCCAGTTGTATGTGTTAATTGGCGCGACGACCCGGCGGCCACACGGCCTCCTGGGAGCTCGCCCCGTCACCAGTGTTGGTTCAACGGCAACCAAAACTCGGGGTTTCAACCTTCCGGGTCTCATCGGCAAACTCGGTTCTTCCCACAACGAACGCCACGCGGTCATTTGTCGAGGGCACTCTGCATTTAACGCTAACAAATAGAATTCGATATTGCAGCGAAGTCGGCGTGCGCTGCCCCCGCAGCGGTGCGGCTCAAGGCAAGCATCGGCCAAACTCGGTTCTGCCGGCGATCGGTGGCGGCGGCGGCGTTGAAGGAGCTCCCCTCACCTTCACCTCCTCCCCCTGCGCCTCCGAGCTCTGGACGGAGGTTTCCTCTTTGTTGTCGTCGTCACGGCCGACGCCGCCGCCAACAACGTCGTCGCCGCCGCCGTCGTTACCGCCGTCCGTCTTCTCCGCCCGATCGGCGACGTTCCCGCCCGCCGTCGCGGCGAGGGCGGCCCCGCCGGTCACAGTTGTGGCGGTGACGGTGGTGACGGCGGCGACGGAGTTGACGGCGTGGCGCTCGCCCCCCACGGAGTTGCGGGGGTCAGCGGTGGGGGGCGGAGGCTCGTCGTCGAGACCCCACGAGGAGCCGTCCTGGCTGCCCCCGCCCGGCGCTGGCAACGACATCGGTGAGAGACAAAAACACAATCGCCGTTTAGTGATTGTCAAACACAATCGCCGTTTAGTGATAGTAAAACACACTCGCCGTTTAGTGATAGTAAAACACACTCGCCGTTTAGTGATTGTCAAACACAATCGCCGTTTAGTGATTGTCAAACACAATCGCCGTTTAGTGATTGTCAAACACAATCGCCGTTTAGTGATTGTCAAACACAATCGCCGTTTAGTGATTGTCAAACACAATCGCCGTTTAGTGATTGTCAAACACAATCGCCGTTTAGTGATTGTCAAACACAATCGCCGTTTAGTGATTGTCAAACACAATCAGTTTCTCCAACACATTTATATATTTATGCGATCGAACCCAAAAACCTCGATTATGGATAATATTGGTCGCGAAAGCCTAATGCGTGTTAAGCAAACTACATTCACGTTCACTTTCAAACTCTACTCGCGTGCTGAGCGCGAGACTGCCAGCAGAGCCTTCGACACTTCACGTGTGCAAAAGATGTTTAACAAACACACACACACATATATACATGGGGGGGTTAGTTTGAAACAGATATGGGAGAAACGAGGGTAGGAGAGCGGGGGGAGGTGTCCAGCAAGACGCCTGCGATGGGCCAAAGTGTCCAGAGCGCCGGTGGAAGAGGAGGTATAGCCCGCCCGCCCGCTCGTTCCGTCGCCCGCCCACCCACCCGCCCGCCCGCCCACCCACCCGCCCATCCACCCATCCACCCGCTCGCGCGCATCACCTCCGTCGAGCGAGCTGGACACGGTGTAGCGCTTGCTGGCGGAGCGAGTGAAGTGTGGCGCGGGGCGGTCGATCTGCGAGCTGGCGGCGCGCGTCTGCGCCTGCGTGCGCCCCGAGTAGCGGAAGCGCGAGCCCAGCGTGAGGAAGCGGCCCTTGGGCGCCGGCTCCGGGGTCACCAGCCTGGCGGTGACGCGGCGACGACAACAACGACAACAACAACGGTCAACAACGACAACAACACGCCAAACAATAATAACAACAACGATAAACAATAACAATAATAGCAACACACAGATCCATAATAACAACAAGACCGATCAACAGCAACACTGATCAACAGCAACACACAGATCAATAACAACACGACACACACACCGCTCACCAACAATACACCAATCATTAACGCCAACAACAACAGACCGATCAACAGCAACAAGCAGCTCCAGGAGCAGCCAGGGCAGCAGCCACGAGCGCCCAGGTCACGGCGTCCCGGGGCCTGCCCTCCTCACTGCCCATCGGGAGGGAGAACGAAGAGGGGGGGGGGGGGTGAAGGACGAGCAGGGAGAGCAGGAGCAGGGGACAGGAGGAGGAGCAGGGGACAGGAGGAGGGGGCCGAGGGCGAGGAGGGGTGGAGGAGGAGGAGGAGTTGCAGGGGGAGGAAGATGAGGAGGGAGGGGAGCATGGGAAGGAGGGGCAGGAGGAGGTTTTCTCCTTCTTCTTGTCGTCGTGCGGCTGCTGACGGAGACGTGGAGCAACAGCGGTGACGGTCTCACATGGAGGCGGTCGAGCAAGCAGACAGCCACGTCAAGGAGCAAGCGGAGTCGTGTGTCATCATCGTCATCATCATCGTCGTCATCATCTTCGTCGTCGTCGTCATCATCGTCACTGCAATGTCTCTCTCCTTCGGACTTGTGGATCGGGGCGTTGCGTCGTTACACGTCGCTACGGTACGTTCTGGATGAGCACAGGCGTGGATCGTGAGCAGTTTCGTGGAAGATCACACCCAAGGGGTCTTCTGCGTTGGGTCTTTGAGGAGGAGGTGGTGCTGACGACGACGATGCCCCAGGTGAGTGTTGCAGGCCACCTCACAATCATTTACGTTCGTTTATTTTAGCCCCAGGTCAACGCGCTGCTGTGTGACGAAGGACTCCCCCCCCGCCCCTTATGCCGTGGTCAGCCATGGGCAGTTTTTTTTTTTAAATCATAATTCACCACTCTGGTCAGTGTGCGTTGGCAAAAAGGAGAGTCTGGCCAGCTGTTCAGACGTCTGAGACCCCCCCCCCCCCCACGTCTGAGTTCCGTGTCGAGGCGCCATCGTCTCTGTGTGTGTGCATGCGTCTGCGTGCGTCTGCATGTGTGCGTCTGTGTGCGTGCATGCGGGCCTCACCGGAAGAAGGTGTGGTGCTCCACGCACACCTTCCAGAGGCGTTTGGCGGCGCGGTGGTTGGGCAGCTTGAAGCCGATGGTGCTCTCAAACTGGTCGAGCTGAGCGAGCGCGAGCGGGAGAGAATCAGAATCTTTATTTAGACCGGAGGAATCCGATGAGCTATGAAGCTCTTTTTCAAAGATGTCCAGTAATCGTACAGAAAGAGAGAGGGAGGCAATCAGTCACATGTCGCCGTGCGTGTCTGTGCATCTCTGTGTGTGGATATGGGTCTCTATGTGAGTCTATGGTTCTCTACGTGAGTCTGCGGGAGAGAGGTAGGCAGTCGGTCATGGGCAGAGCAGAAAAAGGAGGTCTTCTGCTCTGTGCAATGCACCAACTCTGACTGCCTGCACGGTGCCGTGCTAAAGGCCGGGCTGGCCTGCAGGCTGCAGGCCGGGCTACAGGCCAATTAATGGGGGCGCGTGTACGTCGAATTTCTTTCGCACAGCGTACGTTGCCAACCGTGCTAATCGGAGGTGCGAACGAGTCGTTTATACGCGTGGACGGAAACCGGAGCGCCCAAGTGCGAGGTGGCAACGCTCTATCCCGCACGGCTGGAACAGATGGGGCGATCATACGTGTGTACGTATGTTGGACTTCTTTCGCACAGCGTAAGGAAGCCAACCGTGCTAGTTGGAGGTGCGGGGGAAGGAACATTATTTGGCTGTCCCACCTTCTCCTGGCAGAGCCAGGGAGCACGGCTCCTCCTCGACGCCCATGGCAAGCGGAGCATCACGACGATCGTGCGGCGGTCCACTGACCCTCGCTGCTACTGCTGCTGCTGCCACTGCCGCTGCTGTTGCTACTGCTGCTACTGCTGCTACTGCCTGTTTCTGCTGCTGCCACTGCCACTGCTGCCGCTACTGTCGCCGCTACTGCCGCCGCTACTGCCGCCGCTGCTGCTGCATCCACAGTACCGGAGCGGAGGTGCCACGCGTGTGAGCGGCAGCGCTGCCACCGCCCGTCCCGCTCACCTCTCCCGGCCGGATCTTGATGTAGAAGTTGCTGCGCTTGTAGGAAATCTTGAGGATCTTGGGCCAGGGGAAGCGGTTGATGCGCAGACGGTCCTTGTAGACGAGCAGGCCGCTCGAGCAGACGCCCAGCGTGATGTCCACCCCCTCCGAGTCCTGCACGCGTCAGACAACCGCCCCCCCGCCAAACCCCCCATCGCAGTTACGCCAACGTCCAACGGCCACCCGCCCCGTCTCGTCGCGCGCGTCTCCACGCCGCAGTGGCGCGGTTGTTGGCTTCCTGAAACATACGAACTCGAGCTTTTGTGTTACCACAATAACCCCAACAGCTCCCTGGAGCCGGTGGCGTCAGCGACCGCACGGCGACTCGCAATGCATCTCCGATGAGCCGGCGGTCTCGATGAGGCTGAGCAGCAGCTCAGAGATGTTGGGCACGCGACGGCGCACCGCACCACACCGCACCGCACCACACCGCACCACACTGCACCGTGTCGCGTCGCACCGTACCGCGTCGAGTGTCCAGGGAGCCGGGCGCTGCTCGTCCGCCGTTTACAACCCAGTGGGGACATTTCCACGTTCCTGTGGCGCGAAGCGACGGCCCTGGCGGTGTTTGCTGGCGGTGCCGCGTGCTGCTCGGCACAAGCCGAGTCTGAACTCTTGACTCCTGTTCACTGTTATTTTTTTACCAGGTAAGGCCCCACTGAGCTACTATACAGCTCTTTTTCAGAAGCGCCCTGGCCAACACAAATGATCGCTCAACAAAGAGGCTCATCATCACATCTCAGCAACCAAATACTCTAAACGCGTGTTGATTCTAAATATGGCGTTTTTTTCCGGGTCCTCTGGTTTTTCCCTCCACGGAAACCTCAACGACGCTCGGTAAACCTGGAGCTTTGCTTGCAACCTTTCCTATTGCGAGCCGATCGCCCAGCCGCCGCCGAGTCCCCTGTCCGGATCGACGATCGTGACTCAATCTCACCTTACCGACATTCGCATAATCATCGCCTCCCCAAGTTGCCGCCACGGCGATGGTGAAATTGTACGCACGACCACCGTGGTTTTAGACGCGGTGGCGTAATCCTAGTGGGAGCGGAACAGGCGCGGGCGGCGTTCAGGAGGGCTTGTTGGGGTAGGCCTGGTGGTAGCTGGGGGGGGGGGGGCGGGCAGGGGGGCGGCAGAGGAGTGTGGAGGCATCGCATTTGCGAAGACAAAGGCGGTGGCTGGGGGACTGTTCCTGGCGACGCAGATTACGAAGCGCCCACCACCAAAGTTGGCGGGCGTTACTCTCGCTGCAGACGGCGTACGACTGCGTGTTCATCCCAACGAAGCCAGCTACAGGAGGGAACGGAGGAGAATTGCGAGGGGCAGGAGGAGGAGGAGGCGGCTCTGCCCGGCAGCGGGAAGCCAAAACAAACAACGGACGGTGGTGGCGGTGACTCGCCTTGGCCTGGTGCAGGTCCACGCCGTACATGGACAGCTTCTTGGCGTTCTCCAGGAAGTGGCGCTCAGCCTCAGCCGGGGTTTGTCCCCTGAGGTTCACAGACACTGGGGGTGGGGTGGGTGGTGAGACACGGGGGTGGGGTGGGTGGTGAGACACGTGGTGGGGTGGGTGGTGAGACACGTGGTGGGGTGGGTGGTGAGACACGTGGTGGGGTGGGTGGTGAGACACGTGGTGGGGTGGGTGGTGAGACACGGGGGTGGGGTGGGTGGTGAGACACGTGGTGGGGGTGGGTGGTGAGACACGTGGTGGGGTGGGTGGTGAGACACGGGGGTGGGGTGGGTGGTGAGACACGGGGGTGGGGTGGGTGGGGTGGGTGGTGAAACACGGGGGTGGGGTGGGTGGTGAGACACGGGGGTGGGGTGGGTGGTGAGACACGTGGTGGGGTGGGTGGTGAGACACGGGGGTGGGGTGGGTGGGGTGGGTGGTGAGACACGGGGGTGGGGTGGGTGGGGTGGGTGGTGAAACACGGGGTGGGGTGGGTGGTGAGAGACGGGGGTGGGGTGGGTGGTGAGACACGGGGGTGGGGTGGGTGGGGTGGGTGGTGAAACACGGGGGTGGGGTGGGTGGTGAGACACGGTGGTGGGGTGGGTGGTGAGAGACGGGGGTGGGGTGGGTGGTGAGACACGGGGGTGGGGTGGGTGGGGTGGGTGGTGAAACACGGGGGTGGGGTGGGTGGTGAGACACGGGGGTGGGGTGGGTGGGGTGGGTGGTGAAACACGGGGGTGGGGTGGGTGGTGAGACACGGGGGTGGGGTGGGTGGTGAGAGACGGGGGTGGGGTGGGTGGTGAGACACTGGGGTGGGGTGGGTGGGGTGGGTGGTGAGACACGTGGTGGGGTGGGTGGTGAGACACGGGGGTGGGGGGGGTGGTGAGACACGGGGGTGGGGGGGGTGGTTAGACACGGGGATGGAGTGGGTGGTGAGACACGTGGTGGGGGGGGTGGTGAGACACGGGGGTGGGGTGGGTGGTGAGACACGTGGTGGGGGGGGTGGTGAGACACGGGGGTGGGGTGGGTGGTGAGACACGTGGTGGGGTGGGTGGTGAGACACGGGGGTGGGGTGGGTGGTGAGACACGTGGTGGGGTGGGTGGTGAGACACGTGGTGGGGTGGGTGGTGAGACACGGGGGTGGGGTGGGTGGTGAGACACGGGGGTGGGGTGGGTGGTGAGACACGGGGGTGGGGTGGGTGGTGAGACACGGGGGTGGGGTGGGTGGTGAGACACGGGGGTGGGGTGGGTGGTGAGACACGGGGGTGGGGTGGGTGGTGAGACACGGGGGTGGGGTGGGTGGTGAGACACGGGGGTGGGGTGGGTGGTGAGATACGGGGGTGGGGTGGGTGGTGAGACACGTGGTGGGGTGGGTGGTGAGACACGTGGTGGGGTGGGTGGTGAGACACGTGGTGGGGTGGGTGGTGGGACACGGGGGTGGGGTGGGTGGTGAGACACGTGGTGGGGTGGGTGGTGAGACACGTGGTGGGGTGGGTGGTGAGACACGGGGGTGGGGTGGGTGGTGAGACACGGGGGTGGGGTGGGTGGTGAGACACGGGGGTGGGGTGGGTGGTGAGACACGTGGTGGGGTGGGTGGTGGGACACGGGGGTGGGGGGGGGTGGTGAGACACGTGGTGGGGTGGGTGGTGAGACACGTGGTGGGGTGGGTGGTGAGACACGTGGTGGGGTGGGTGGTGAGACACGTGGTGGGTGGGTGGTGAGACACGGGGGTGGGGTGGGTGGTGAGACACGGGGGTGGGGTGGGTGGTGAGACACGTGGTGGGGTGGGTGGTGAGACACGTGGTGGGGTGGGTGGGGTGGGTGGTGAGACACGGGGGTGGGGTGGGTGGTGGGACACGGGGGTGGGGTGGGTGGTGAGACACGTGGTGGGGTGGGTGGGGTGGGTGGTTAGACACGGGGGTGGGGTTGAGTGGTGAGACACGTGGTGGGGTGGGTGGTTAGACACGGGGGTGGGGTGGGTGGGGTGGGTGGTGAGACACGTGGTGGGGTGGGTGGTTAGACACGGGGGTGGGGGTGGGTGGTGAGACACGTGGGGTGGGGTGGGTGGTGAGACACGTGGTGGGTGGGTGGTTAGACACGGGGGTGGGGGTGGGTGGTGAGACACGTGGTGGGGTGGGTGGTTAGACACGGGGGTGGGGTGGGTGGGGTGGGTGGTGAGACACGTGGTGGGGTGGGTGGTTAGACACGGGGGTGGGGGTGGGTGGTGAGACACGGGGGTGGGGTGGGTGGGGTGGGTGGTGAGACACGTGGTGGGGTGGGTGGTTAGACACGGGGGTGGGGGTGGGTGGTGAGACACGGGGGTGGGGGTGGGTGGTGAGACACGTGGTGGGGTGGGTGGTTAGACACGGGGGTGGGGTGGGTGGGGTGGGTGGTGAGACACGTGGTGGGGTGGGTGGTTAGACACGGGGGTGGGGGTGGGTGGTGAGACACGGGGGTGGGGTGGGTGGGGTGGGTGGTGAGACACGTGGTGGGGTGGGTGGTGAGACACGTGGTGGGGTGGGTGGTGAGACACGTGGTGGGGTGGGTGGTGAGACACGTGGTGGGGTGGGTGGTGAGACACGTGGTGGGGTGGGTGGTTAGACACGGGGATGGGGGTGAGTGGTTAGACACGTGGGGTGGGAGTGGGTGGTGAGACACTGGGACCCACCGACTCTGTGAGTGTGGTGGGGCGGTGATGAGCGTTGCATGGCAAGGAGCGCGGCGCACACACCGGTGGGTCTTGTGCAGCTCGGCGATCTTCTCGAGCAGCTCGTGGGAGTGCGCCGGCGCGAAGCGGAAGCCCGAGGAGGCCACATAGTCGGCGCCGTGCTCATCGGCCTCGTGGTCGCCCAGCTCGGCCTGCAGCGCGTAGGAGCCCAGCAGCGCCAGCGTCACAAACGAGCACGGCAGCCGCCCCGACGACACGTCCTGACGCAGCTGCAGGCACACGTAGTACCTGGGGCGGGGGGGTGGGGGTTGGAGGGGAGGGGAGGAGGGAGGGGGGAGGTGGGGGAAGAGAGGGAGGGTTGGATGAGAGGGAGAGGGGGAGTGGGGGGCACAGGAGGTACAGGGCAGAGGGGAGGGATGAGGGGGGAGGGAGAGAGAAGGGGGGGAGGGGGAATAGAACGGCATCAGCACCTACGAACGCCCGACTTAGAAACGTCCACACTTACGAACGAACCGCCGTTGAGACGTACTCACGAACCGATCCGCGGAACTATTTTGTTGCGCGGAGCAATCCTCGGCGAGATGTAATGAGTCCCAGCATTCCCGCACGATGCGCGACAGTGAATCGTTCGACTCAAGTTAAGTGAAAATAAAACAGAATTTTATTCTTTCGACATTACTTTATTTTATGTTTCATTTACTATCCAGTATTTATGTATTATTACATGCAAATGCACAATATTTCTTATTCATGAGTTTAACATTGCTGCCCTTTTTCGTTGAACTGTAGGACATTTTTAAATACTGACCGAACGTACAATGAACGATTGAGTTCCGACATGCGAACACAACCCGACTTACGAACGGCTCTCAGGAATGTGTAACCCGTTCCCCAAGTCGAGGACTCCAAGTGAGCCCGGTCCGAGCCTCGCGATCGTTAGGACCCGCACACGCGTCGGCGACCACAACGCTCGCGTGCGCCGTCCGCCACGCAAGAAGCGGGTTGCACGTTGACCACCAAAGTCCCTGCGGCGCACGACGGCCGTTGGCTGCCCGTGACTCCGGACAAAACACGTTGTGCAAAAAGCGCGCAGATTTTACGGATCATAAAAAATTTGCGATTGTTTTTTCCGAAATACTTTATCGGGTAATAATTGTGAAGGGGCAGCTCCGGCAATGCCGCACGCGCCACTGCCGCTAAATGATGGTCACACCGCGACATGACGATGTCACACCGTGCGATTTTTTGCTGTCGCGCAGCGAGCCACCACGGCACTGCCCGTGTGCCACCACCACCACCGCCGCTCGCCTACCTAGTGATGTCCTCCGTGAGCTGCGACGGGTCCGGCGGATAGAACTTCACATTGAAGGAAAACGCCCACGGCCCATCTGGCAGACACGAGGAGAGCGGAGGGGGCAGAAGTGGCAGCGGCGACGGTTAGAGTCGGCCACGGCCAATCGCACGGGCGCAGTGCACCGTGCCGCGGAGCATTGTGGGTAAAAGCAAACATCGGCAGAACCCCCGTTTTGCGTCATAGACACAAATATTATATTCATCCACCGGTCTCATTAGACCAATAATGCCAACCAGCAGCAGTATTTTCTGAAGGAAACAAACACAGTACCGGTTGAGACGGAGTGCTCCTGCCAATGACATGCGGCAACCCAGCAGCCTGCTTCACGTGCAGCCGGGCCCTGCCCATGAGGGCCGAGCCCAATTGCTGAAGTGATCTGTGTGATTGGCTTTTCGTTGTGTGTGTGTTCTCCCGTCTCTGTGTTGCCCCATCTGTCTCGCGGTGTACTACGTAGTTTTGTTCCATCATTGTTGTTAATGACCACGGAGTTTTCGAATAAAATCCCATGGGCAAGCTGGCTCTGTGTGGGGGGGGTGGGGTGAATCTAAAAAATATTTCCTTCACCCGGCCCGCCACATCCAGCAGACCTCTCACTCTGGCTACCAGATGAGAGCCTCCTCCCCAGGTCTCATGGGGACCCGTAAAGATTATTCAGTGAGAAATGAATCCCCGTTTATATGTACAGATATGACATCATGGTCAATCCACTGCTTGATGAAGGCCTTCCTCCCCAAGCCACTGCCACCTCTTAACGAATATATATCCATAAATAATTTGTGAGGGGATTACTTTTGGGAGGACACACTTTAACGAGCTAACACAACCGCGTGCGACTTGTGGGGGCGTTAGTTTCTCGGGTTAATTGCTAAGACTCACAAAGTGACCGGTGGAAGGCGGCATGGATGCAGAAAAAATGTGTCCCGTTTGGGAACGTGGCTATGCATTAGATTACGGTATTCCTTCGTTATTATAATTAAATTGCGGTATTCGCTCGTTATTAAAATTAGATTACGGCATTCTCTGCTAAATATTATTAGATTTTGATTTGAATATTTCGTGACTGCAGGAATCCATACTCTTTGGTTCTTTCGGTAAAGTCACCTAGGTATGACGGACGCTTGTGTTGCGCCCGAAACGTCGCAATTTATTTTATTTTATACCCACGTGACTTTACCGAAAGAACCAAAGAGTATAATTAGATTATGGTAATCCCTCATTACTATAATCATATTACGGTATCCCCCCCCCCCCCCCATTACTATAATTAGATTACGGATTTCCCTGGTTATTGTAATTAGATTACATCAATACCTCATTCTTATTGTTAGATTGCAGTATTGCCTCGTTATTGGAGTTATCTTACATCATTCCCTCATTCCAATAATTTGATTACGGTATTCCCTCGTTACTATAATTCGATTGTCATTCCTTCATTAGTATACTTAGATCACGTTATTCCCTCGTTATTGTAATTAGCTGACGGCATTCCCTCATTATTAACATTTGATTACGGTATTCCCTCTTTCCGTGGTGTATGGTGCTGCCGTGCATCATGGGTAATTATAATCCCAGCCACCACCCTCGCCTGTCTGCTATACACAAACCCGCATGTGCATTGCTGCAGTGCATCATGGGTAAATGTAAGCACATCTCCACACACAAATAAACATTCGTGTGAGCCCATCACACTCCTGGCTCTCCAGATTAACAGAACCACACAGCGTGCGATTGCTGGAAGCAAACGCGTAAACTCATTGCCACGTGCCATTGACGAGAGCGCCCTGTGGAAGCTGTCTTCAATGTCTTCTGGATTTCGTGACGTAAACGCGTGAAGAATCCTTCACGGTGGGGGGGTGGTCGGGCAGCGGTTATCGGCACTGCGCGATGAACGTGACCACCCTGAGTTCGTTTACCTGGCGACCGCTAATATCATTGGCGCGGGGGTTAACGGAACCGGCCCTCGCCACTTCCACGGACCAAACCGCCAGCCACCGCCCATCTGCCCAACCCGCACTGACCAGCGTGGTGAAGTATGGTCAAACAACAACCCCACACGGTAGCGAGGCGGGCAGGCGGAGATATCTTTAATCCAGCAGCGGACTAACAGAGGGCAGGTAAGTTTAACATGTAGTCGGCTTTCGTGACCAATATTATCCACAAGAGGTTGTTTGGGTTTCGATCGCGAACATTGTTTGTTGTAACTCTCTGACCCCCTGGCCGTTACTGGATATCTGTGATAAAGAGCTTTGCGGCTCATCGGATTTTCTCTGGAGATAAACGAAGACTCGGATTCTGAAGTCCATGCTGCGCTGGTTTGTCCGCTCGCGTCTATTGGGCAGCAACCGCTTTCCAGGGCGCGGCACCAAACAGCGACGACGCCACGCTACGGGCCGGATCGCCTCCGCTTGAGTTATCGTCCGTGGCCTCCCCATCGCAGACGGATGGACCGACGGACACAGACAGACCGACAGACGGTAGTGTCGGGCGGGCGGCGCTAAAGCGTTCGTGCTTTCAGCCTCGGTGGAAACCGTGAAAGTGTCTCCTGGGTTCCTGGCTGCTGCGTCCCGCCCCTGACGGGGATTCTAATCAACCTCCCACGGGCTCGAGTGAGCACCGAGGCGACACTTCATCTTCCGCTTACAGCCCTGTAGAGCCAGGAGGTGGGCCAATCACTGTTCATTTACCCACACAGTGATGCTGAATGTTATCGACCCCAGAGGGACTATGGGGTTGAGCCAACTCAATAGTAGGATGTGAACCCACGACCTTCCGATCGCTCTGCCACCAAGCCACACGGTAACCATCGCCCCACCGGCCCCCCCACGCCCCACTGGCCCCCCAACCAGCCCCCCCCAAGAGTGAGAATGTGGCAAAGTGAAACTTACTTCCGACCTGCTTTTTAATATCCTTGGCAGGATCCAACCAATTCTGCAAAGTGACAGAGAACAAGAGATGAAGATTCAACCCGTGGGAACAAGGAAAAATCGACAGACCGCACGGCACTGTGGCGGACAAACGCAACACCACGCACAGCGGCACTTACCCACAAAGCGATGCTCATTTTATCGACCCAAGAGGGATTGTGGGCTGAGCAAACACCATCTCGCCGCGGTGGCTGGGAGATGTTGCGTCTCCTTCACCTGGTATACAGGAGGTCGTGGGTAGGATCCCAACCCTGACCCTGTTATATGTTTGAGTTTGCATGTTCTACCCATGGTCACGTGGATTTTTCTGCAGTTTCCTTCACATTTACAATCAACCATGCATTTCTAGATTATTTGGCCGCGATACATTTCCACGCGATAAGTCACTTCGTTGGGCTATCATGTGTGGCCGTGTAACTTCAGAGGACTTTACCTGGTAAATAACATTGGTGAGTTTTGTTTTCATTTTAGTTACCTCCCCGCTCACACGCGTGGGTTTTCTGCGGGTACTACCGTTATGTACGAACAACAACTACTGTTGCTTCACTTGAGCACAGCAACAATGACAATAATAATGATTGGTGTGAAGCCAACATGGTTTAGGGAAGTTGAGCCACAGCCCAGAGTCAAGATATAATCATCGAGCCGTGCTGCGGGTTCGAACCCAGGGTTGTCAGTGGTGGCAGCCCGGCACTCTGACCTCTGACCCACCACGTGGCCTCCTCCTCCTTTCTGTCCGGTGCTCAAGCTGCACTGGCTTCCGGTTTGTCGGACGAATACGTCATAAGGCCGAACTCATTACACACAAAGCGCTTAACATAAATGAACCACAATACCTTGCCGATCTCGTCAAGGAGCATAAACCATCGTCATGCAAACTCCACTCATCCTCGCAGCAGCAGCAGCAGCAGCAGCTTTTGGCTAGCCATCGAACAAAGACGGTCAACCGCATCGCGTGGCGCTTTCAGATGCGCTTCTGCGGCCGTCTAGGACGCTGTTCCTTCCGATGCACTTTAAAATCGTCATCGCGATTGTCAAACACATTTCTTTACAGCTGCTTTTAGTGTTTAGTTTGTTGTCCTTCCCCCGCATCTACGATTAGCGCGGTTGGCTAAGTACGGTGGTGGTACGGAAGACGTTCAACGTACACACGTACGTACTCCTCCTTCCCCGTGGCGACGGTAACGTAGAGAGGTCGTGAACCGAGACGGCCGGCGATGCCCTCACCTTGTGGTCGTGGGCATCCTGGAAGGCCAGGCCGAAGTAGTCCTTCTCCAGGAGGTTGAGGTGGTCGCACACTTTGTCGAAGAGCACCTGCCCCTTAGAGTGCTTCTGCTCACGCCACAGCCAAACGCAAGGGGCCGGCAAGGGGGCAGCAAGGGGGCAGCGCGCACGATCATGGTCACGTGCATTCAAGATCGAAACGTCGTCATGTCCGGAACCGTTAAGCAAACCACCTCCAACATAAACACCTCGACCACCTCCACCACCACCTCATTGGCGTTGTGTTCCACCCTCTGCCAGACCCCACAGCTGCTGCACAGGAGACACACAGTGACCTCAAACATCTTCCCTGACAGTCTCATCCCATTTGTTCTTAGATTCACACACTGACTGACCCATAGACTCACACAGAGACACAAAGACTCATACAGAGACACAGACTCACACAAATACCCATAGACTGACACAAAGACACTGACTCACACAGAGACCCATAGACTCACACAGAGACACAAAGACTCATACAGAGACACAGACTCACACAGAGACACAAAGACTCACACAGAGACACAGACTCACACAAATACCCATAGACTGACACAAAGACACTGACGCACACAGAGACCCATAGACTCACACAGAGACACAAAGACTCGTACAGAGACACAGACTCACACAAATACCCATAGACTCACACAGAGACACAGACTCACACAGAGACCCATAGACTGACACAAAGACACATTGACTCACACAGAGACCCATAGACTCCCACAGAGACCAAAAGACTCACACAGAGACCCATAGACACCCACAGAGACCCAAAGACTCACACAGAGACACATAGACCCACACAGAGAACCACAGACTCACACAAAGACCCAAAGACTCATACAGGGACCCATAGACTCACACAGAGACCCAAAGACTCACACAGAGACCCATAGACACCCACAGAGACCCAAAGACTCACACAGAGACACATAGACCCGCACAGAGAACCACAGACTCACACAAAGACCCAAAGACTCATACAGAGACCCATAGACTCACACAGAGACAGACTCACACAAATACCCATAGCCTAACACAGAGACCCATAGACTCACACAGAGACCCATAGACTGGCTACGGACCAGGCAACATCACCACCACCACATCATCACCCCCACCACCACATCACCAAATCACCAACACCACCACACCACCACCACGTGCCTGATGCTGGATAAGGGAAGAAGAAGAGGAATGTTTTGAATGACTTTCATTCTGGGAAGGATGCAGCTCAGTGGCCCGAGGAGACGTGTCAGGATTTGGTCAAAGTGGCACCAGTTATTGTGGAAGCGGATGTGTGTGTATGTGTGTGTATGTACGTTTGTGTATGTGTGTGTATGTGTGTGTATGTGTGTTGAACTCCATTTGGTACAGATATAATGGGAGGCTGATCGATGCCCGGGTGCGATCAAGGGATGGCTCCCTATTGGTCAACCACGTTATGTATGCCGATGATTTGGTAATAGCTGCTCATTCAGAAGAGGAGTTGGAGACGCTGCTGCTGAGACTGGAGTGTGCCACTAAGAGGTGGGGCCTTACCATCAGCCCCACCAAAACTAAGCACCTGCCTGGGTATTTTGTACCATCGGACACTCCACCCCCACAACTCCCAATTAGTGATGGGGCAGTTGTGGAGAGAGTGGAGAGTTTCCCATACCTGGGCAGTGTGCTTATGACCGGCTCCAGTTTATCAGCAGAGGTCTCACTCCGAATCAGTCGAGCGGCAATATCTTTTCATCGGTTGCGTATCGCTGTGTGGAAGCGACCTGGTCTGTCGCTCCGCACGAAGCTTCAGGTATTCTCGGCCACGGTCATTCCCTCCCTTCTCTACGCTTGCGAAACGTGGACCCCCCTAGTGGAGCATCTTCGCCGGTTGGAAACTTTTAGGCTGGCCTGCCTACGATCCATCCTGGGTTTAACCAGGCTGGATTGTGTGAGGAGCTCACAAATCCTTGAAAGATCTGGGCAAAGTCCCATCGGTGAGCTCCTCCGGCAGGCAAGGCTGCGTTGGCTGGGTCATGTAGCCCGCATGCCCAGCCACCGCATGCCTAAACAGCTTTTGTTCGGCCGGATCGAGGGGGCTAGACGGGCGCGGCACGGGCTGGAGAAGAGATGGAGTGATGTGGTACAGGAGGACGTGGAGCTGAGTGGACTTGCCGATGACTGGTACCAGCGGTGTCAAGATCGGCCTAAGTGGAGGAGGCTCGTGAAGGACGCTACTGGGCAGTTGGAAGCAGTCGCCCTCCAACAACAACGGAGGGCGGAGGAGCGACGCTCACAACAACGAGCGGAGCGCCGGGTGGCTAAAGCACAGCAAGTTGGTACAGTAGGGGGCACAGGTGGTGCATCAGCCAGTCATCTCGGTCATCTCGGTCAGTCGACCCGTGGCACCTGGGTCTGCCCCGTGACCTCCTGCCAGCGGGCGTTCGACACTTCACGTGGCCTCAAGGTGCACTTGGCCTGGCACAAGCATCGTGGTGACGTCACCGCCACTTAGTGGCGAATGGCGGTTGTTGTTGTTGAACTTCTTTTGCGTCGTACGTAGCCAACCGTGCCGAATCGGACGTGCAGGGGGAAGGACAACAAACTAAACATGAAAAGTAGTAAAAAAAAATAGTTTTCAATTTAGATCGTTTAGGACGTTGGGCTGACACAGCTCAAAACGAGTCCACAAACGCAGCGACAACGTACGGGCCGACAGCAAATGCACATCGAGTGACAATAAAACTATAAACTACATTTTCATTTCACCAGACAAGGCCCCACTGAGCTGCTAGGTAGCTATTTTCTCACAAGCGACCTGGCCATCCCAAACGATAGCTCAACGAAGTGGCTTATCGTTACGTGGAGATTTATAGTAACAGTCAAATATTCCCAACGCGTCACGTTGATTCTAAATGTGGAGGGAAAAAATCCACGCGACCACGGGGAGAGAGACACGCAAACTCAAAATATACAGCAGGCGTCAGGGTCGGTATCGAACCCACGGCCTCCTGTACACCAGGCGAGGGAGTTAACATCTCCGAGCCACTTCGGTGTCTACGAGTAAAGACGGCGAGATCGCGAGCCCCTCCCGTTCACGTGACACGTCCTCCCAAGATTTACAGCGCCAGTTATAAACGATTGTCGGTAGCGCCGGCTCCTCACCGCCTGCGAGAGATGCAATTGGCACGAACGACAGCGGCGGCGGCGCTGCGTATCAGACTAGCTCGCGTTATATTACACTATCTTCTTGGTTCTTTCGGTAAAGTCACGTAGAAGGGAAGTAATAAAATAATAAAAATAATAAATTACACTAGGCCAGCACGTGCGAGCGGCAGTGTGCGTGCGTGCATGTCCGCGCGCGCACGTGAAAAGCGGCAGTGTAGAGGTTAGCGCTGAGATGCGCTGCAAACCGGCGGACCTGATGCTCGATTCCCGCTGACAACCAACACCAGTGACGATGAATTGGCGCTGTAAAACAGATGATTGTCCGGCAAAAACAACCCCCTAACCTCCTTGGTGGTGCCGGACGATAACGCTGTGATGGATGGGAGCAATGCCATGGAGGGAAGGCCAATTCCAAAATCGGCTATGGGGCTTGTAGCCACCACAGTGGCCAAATGGGGGCTCTGGCCGTGCGCGAGGGGCTGGTAACCCCTCCACCATCAATTCAACTACCACTGAACTACGTGCAAAATACAAAAGGAAGCTTGTGTCGGAGGGCCCGGGGAGACCGGCGTCTATGATGTCTCCTGGCAAAATCCCATTTGGCGGAGCCAGGAGACTGAATCGTTATCATCGGGGTTCCTCCAGAAACAGCAAACAGCCACTGCGAGTCGCCACGTGGAGAGGCTGCCACTCCTCTGTCGGGAGCTGGACCGGTACCACCTGGATCTCTGCGATATTCACCATGAGGGGTGGACAGTCCTCTACTGTCAAATAACAGGGAAGGGGCAATTTTTCTGAACAAAAGAATGAAGGGGGCGTAGGAAAGTGGCGGTGAGGTGTGGGAAGCTGTCAGCCCCAGGCTACTTGGGGCTCGCCTTCCCATCAACCGGAGGCGAGGAGTGGTGGTCGTGGTTACTTATGCCCCCACCGACGATGAACATCAGTGGAGGGATGCAGGCAAGGCCCATGAGTCAGATACCTTCTATGACCTGACACAGATGCAGTGGTCTGGACCACTGGATGGGTTCCACAGGATTAGAAGAATGCCCTAGTGGTCCCCTTCTTTAAGAAGGGGGACCGCACAGACTGTAACAACTACAGGGGCATCTCCCTCCTCAGTGTGCCGGGAAAGGTCCAGGCATGCTGAGGAGAAGCTTGCGGAGCCCAAACGCGATTTCAGGCTAGGGCGGTCATGCACAGATGCAATATTTTCTGTGCGTCTGCATCAGCAGAAGTGTGGGCAATTCCAACAGGACCTACATCTCTGCTTTATTGACCTGGTCAAGGAATATGATACCATCAATAGACCTGGGCTCTGGTCTATTCTTCGTGCTTTCTAAGTCCTTGACTCTCTGCTCACAATCATGATGGTGGGCAGGCCCGGGTAAAACTACGTGGCCAGGAGTCTGAGCCATTCCCTGTTCACCTTGGGGTGTGATAGGGATGTCCTCTGGCTCCCACATTATTGAACATCTTTTTCGACCACATAGTTCGTGAAGCCTTCAATGCCATCAGCCCAGTCATCTCGAGTCAGTCAAGCTATAGCATCTGGGTCTGTCCCGTGACCTCCTGCCAGCGGGCGTTCGACACTTCACATGGCCTTAAAAGTGCACTTAGCCTGGCACAAGCACCGTGGTGACGTCACCGCCACTTAGTGGCGGTTGTTGTTGTGCGTGGGAAGCGGCAGCGGTTAGCACTGTGGTGCGCTACGAACCCGCGGACCCGATGTTTAAGTCCCGTTCACAACCAACACCAGTGACGATTAACTGGCGCTGTAAATGAGATCGAATAATCGTCACCGGTGTTGGCCGTGAGCGGCAATCGAACCCGGGTCGCCAGGTTCGGAGCGCAGCGCGCCAACCGCTACACTACCGCTCCCCACCACACACACACACACACCGCGGCGGCGGCGGTGCAAGCAAGGGGAACGATTCATGCCGGCGCTCGTTAGCAGGCGGTGCGCGCACCGCGGCACGGCCACTCACACCCCAACCCCCCCAACCCCCCACCCGCCGACATGAGGGCATGATGGGCAGCAGGTGGGCAAGGCCTCCCCCGAGGCCCGGCCTAGCCGCGCTAATTGGGCCGCGCCAGATGCCGCTGCCGAGCGTGATCGAGTGGAGGATTTTTTGTTCAATCACAAACCACATGATCTCTTTCTTCCTTTCCACTGGCAAGTGGTTAACCCACCAAGAGTTTGTCTCCTGAGCCCGGCACGCGATTAAAGGCTTGCGGGGGACGTTACTTGGTGGCAACCATTCAATGACATCATCCAATTTAACGGGGAGTAGGCTCTCACGACAATTCCTCACAGAGACGGGAAAGGATTCCACACAGGGGCAGAAAACGATCCCTCACAGATGTGCGATGGAGAGAGACGTGGGATGGGGATGGAGAGAGACGTGCGATGGAGAGAGACGTGGGATGGAGTGATGGCGATAAGCGGCGATGTGGGGGGGGGGGGGGGAGGCATTCGCGGGGATTGGCGCTGGGGACGCGGGGCCTCACCTCCACCTCGCACTCGTACTGCGCGCCATCCAGCAGCGCCACCTTGCACGCCATCGCCGACGCGGCACCCTTGGCCTTCTTGCTCGCCCGGGCCTGGGCCTGGGCCTTTGCCGCTGCCGCGGGGGTCGACTCGCTCGCGTTGCCCTTCGCCGGCGCCTGCCCACAGAGTTCGCACGCGAAAAAAAAACACCACACTGCTGATGAGATACTGTTTGTTAAAACCGGTCAAGGGTTTGGCTTGGACCGAATCGGGGTGCCACGGTGGAGAGATGTTGACGACCTCGCCTCGTACGCAGGATGTCATGGGTTCGGTCTGGACCCTCATGCCTGCTGCTGTATATTTGGAGTTTTTAGAAACGTGCGTTGAGAGTGTTTGGCTGCAATAAATTTCCACACGATGAGCCACTTCGTTGAGCTATCATTTGTGGCCCGGTCGCTTCGGAAAAAGAGCTGTGAAGCTCAGTGGGCCTTGCCTGGTAAAATAAAAAAAGTCAATAGTTAGTAGAATCAATGCTGCTGAAAAGTATTCCCTTCCGGAAGGCCATTGGGGGCCAATGGGTTGCGTATAGATTAAAGTGTTTCTCATGTGTAGAGGTGTTTGTGTGGATGTTAAACTTCTTTCGCACCGTACGTAGCCAACCGCGCTCATCGGAGGTTCCAGGGCGGGGGGGGGGGGGGGGAAGGACACAAACTAACCGCAAAAAGCACTTCTAAAGAAATTAGTTTGTCATAGCTCCCAGTGGCTCCCTAATATCGGAAGGAAGAACGTTCCAGACGGCCGCAGTAGCGCATCTGAAAGCACGCGATGCGTCGCATATATGACAGACAGAGACAAAGATCGCCCGTGTAGTCACACAAACTGTTGAGGCAAGTGCTGGCTAACGAAGGACAGCATGACAAATGAGGGGGTGGGTGGCTAGCACCATGCCCGGCCGCCTTTGTCTCCCCAATGCTGACGTTGATCCCCCGTGTAGCCTTAACAGACTGTTGGGGCAAGTGCTGTTAGCGAGTAGCACCTACGAGGGCCGGCACGGCACACGAAAGGGGTGGGTGGCCAGCACCACGGCACGCCACCTCTTGTCGACCCAGCGCTGACGTTTAAACACTGTCCTGCGCGTCGTTCGGCACGATGTGTCCGACGTTTCGCTCCACGTGCTGGGAGCTTCTTCAGGAAGTGATACGACCCGAAGGCGTGCGGCGGAGCTTTAGTCGTGCGGCTGCTGATGGAGACGCGGAGCTACAGCGGCGACGGTCTCACACTGAGGTGGTCAAGCAAGCAGACAACCACGTCAGGAGCCAGCGGAGTCGTGTATCATCATCATCATCATCGCCGTCACTGCGGTGTCTCTCTCCTTTGTACTTGTGGATCGGGGTGTTGCGTCGCTACGCGCTGCGTACCGCCTCCATTCTGGATGGCCACAGTCGCAACACTGCTGGAGAGTTTCACATTTTCCACTTGTGCATCATCATCATCATCATCAGGTATTGTGGTTTGTGCAGCGGATACAGTTTAGGGTGGACCGGGAGCAGCTTCGTGGAAGATCAAACCCCAGGGGATCTTCTGCGTTGGCTCATTCACAACAAGGCGGTGTTTGTTGGGAGTTGTCTTGAACTCCATTCAGCTCTCCGAGCCACATCGGGGGGTTCAACTCACACAACCGCGGGATCCCACACAGGGGTAACACAACCTGCTCCACCCCTCCCCTCGTCAGGGGTAACACAACCAGCACCACCGCCACCCCCCGCTATCCCCCCCCACCCCCCGTCAGTGGCGCACGTGAGTTGCTTTGTCATCACATCATGTGACTATCTAAACGGAAACAGCGAAAATATGTTCCAGCCATTCTCCACCAATGCATGACCGCGGGTCTCCGACGCGGTCATACTTCACCACACGCTGGCGGGTGCGGCTCGGTGAAGGAAGGAGGTTGCGTCCCCAGGACCGGTTCCGATATCACTCGCCACCCATCGTCAGCCACGGCCGCGAATCAAACTCTCCTGTCGCTGGGTTGACAGCTCCACAGGACGACCTCTGCGCCACCGCGCCAACGCCACGCAAACGATTGTACATGCGTCACGCCGTCACCGCTCGTGCGCACAAATCTCACGGCCGTGAATCGTCTCAAACGATTCATCGCACGCGGCGGGTGCCCCTAAACTACTACCACTATGTATTTGACGGGGTAAGGCCCCACTGAGCTGCGTAGCTCATTCTCAGAAGCGACCTGGCCATGACAAGTGATAGCTCAGTGAAGTGGCTTATCATCGTCGTGTGGAAATGTATAGGGGCAGCCAAACACTCTGAACCGGGGAAAACCGGAGGAGCCGGAGAAAAATCCACGCGACCACGGGGAGAGAGATACAGAGACACGCGAACTCAAAATATAGAGCAGGAGTCAGGGTCGGGATGGAACTCACGACCTCCTGTATACAAGGCAAGGTAGTTAACATCTTGCCACGGGGGGGGGGGGGGGGTGGGGTGCAACCGTTCCCCTTCAGGCCCCCCTTTTCCCTGGGGGGGGTGGTGGGGGCGGCCCTCTGCATCTCATTCGCGTGGATGGAGTGACTCTGCGTTGTGCGGGTCGAGTGCCGCATCATCCATCAAGCGATCCCCCGCTCGGGCCAATCAGCTCACGGCGTGAGTCACGGGGAAGTGGGGGGGGGCGGTGGCCACGAGAGCGTCGTCGTGTAAATCCTGACACCGTCACGGCCGCCGGGTGCGCCGCGCCGACGGTGGCTCGCGTGACATCGATGCCGCTGTCGGTGTTCACCGCAGCTTCAGAGCTAAGACCCAAGGGACCAAAATGCCAAGCGGCCAGCAACATACAGCACTCTCATCAAAGTTGTAATGCTGATGAGCGTGTAAAACGGGTCTTGGAACTGAGCAGCAGGGTTACTGTGACAACCTGGGGAGGTGGACAATGGGAGGGCGAGGAAAGACGCAGAAAGAGAAGTCAGGTGACCGGCAGTGTGGTGAGTGGGTGGGTGAGCGGGTGGGTGAGGGAATGAGTGGGTGGGTGAGTGAGTTGGTGGGTGAGCGGGTGAGTGAGTTAGCGAGTGAGTGGGTGAGCGAGTGAGTGGGTGAGCGAGTGAGTGGGTGAGCGAGTGAGTGGGTGAGCGAGTGAGTGGGTGTGTTGTTGTGACTGGCCAGGCATGGTGCTGCCCAACCACCCCCTCGTGCGCTATGCCCTGGCCTTCATAGGTGCTGCTACTCGCTAACAGCACTCTTTGATTCCCGCTCACAGTCAACACCAGTGGCGATTATCTGAACCGGTCCTGGGCCTCCCCTAGGTCGACTTAGTCTCAAGCGATTACCTGGTGCGGTGTGCAAAAACATCGCTACCGGGGAGACAAAGGCGGTCAGGCGTTGTGCTGGCCACCCACCGCCTCGTGTGCCGTGCCGCGGCCTTAATAGGTGCTGCTACTCGCTAACAGCACTTGCTCCTACAGTCTGCTAAGGCTACACAGGGGATCTTTATCTGTTGTTGCAACGTGTGGTGGTGGTGGTGGCGGTGATGGCGGTGATGGTGATGGCGGTGATGGCGGTGATGGTGATGGCGGCGATGGTGGTGATGGCGATGATGGTGATGGCGGCTGAACACAGAGTGATGAATGAGACGGTGCGGTCAGCGTCTTGCTCGAGGCCGGGGTCCCTCAGCACGCGTGAAGTTCACGTGGCAATGGTAGCCGTGGCAACGGTTGCCGTGGCAACAGTAGCCGGAGCAACGGAGGTGTACCGCAGCCAAGGGTGTAACTATGGGGGGCTGGGGTGGGTTACGTGGCAGCATTATGTGACGCATCGGAGGCCCAGTGGGTCGCGGGGGAGGGGGGGGGGCACCCCTGAATCAACAGATAAACAAAAAATATTCCAACAGTTGACCGTGAATGCCAAAGAACATCATTACAAATGAAGACGCTAGAATACACACGGCGTTAAATATTAGTACCGCTCACTGACATGCGCATGAAAGCAAGACGCACGGCAACTTAAGAGTGAGTGTTGTACAGTGTTGCTTTTTAGCAACACTGTCACTGGTTAAGACTGTCCGACTCTAAACCCAACACACGGTGCGACTACAATCAGATTATTATAGCCTCACAGATTATTGTTATACGGGAGACAGTCGTGTCTTGAAGAGAGTCTTGGTGAGTTTGGATTGACACGAGGAAGAGCGCCCTGTGAGTCGAACTGTGGTGGTGGCGATCGTGGTGATGGTGGCGATGGTGGCGATGGTGGTGTGGGGAGCGGTGGTGTAGCGGTTAGCGCTAAGCTGCGCTACGAACCCGGCTGCCCTGAGTTCAATTCCTGGTCACAGCCGACACCAGTGACAATTATCTGAACTGGGCTGTCCCTAGGTCGACTCAGCCTCAAATGAGTACCTGGTGCGGTGTGTAAACATTGTGCCACTGGGGAGACAAAGGCGGCCGGGCGTGGTGCTGGCCACCCACCTCCTCGTGTGCCGTGCAGGCCTTCATAGGTGCTCGCTAACAGCACTTGCCCCAACAGTCTGTTAAGGCTATAAGGGGGATATTTCTCCGATGGTGGTGGTGATGGTGGTGATGGTGGTGGTGATGGTGGTCATGGTGGTGGTCATGGTGGTGGTGATGGTGGTGGTGATGGTGCTCATGGTGGTGTTGAAATCAGCTGCGCCCCTGAACGCAGCTCCACCGTCTTCGGTCCGAGTCGAGCCCAACCCCAACCAGGACTCGAGCCCGCGACCTTCCGACAGCGATCCGCTCAAGAGGAACCGGGAAGAAGGCACCTTGCTGGGCCTGCTGCTGCCGCTGCTGACAACGGCGGGAACGGCGACGGGATGGCGTGAAGGAATGAGAAACGCGCGGAGCTTGCACAACGCCACGCGTCTCTCTCGCCTCGCCCGCCTCGCCCGCCACGACCGTTGACAGCGGCCGTGACGTTCGCACGCCGACACGTCTTGACGCTGCCGCAGCCGCCCTTTGCCTTTGCACCACGTGCTTGGTTTCACTCCCTTTGCACCACGTGTTTGGTTTCACTCCCTCTGCACCACGTGCTTGGTTTCACTCCCTCTGCGCCACGTGTTTGGTTTCACTCCCTTTGCGCGACGTCCGGCCGGCGTTGGGGACGAGGAGGCCGAGTACTCGACAGGGGCTCTCGAGAGCGGCGTACTCGCAATCAGAATCCGTTCTCATCGCCGAGAAATCCGATGAGCTGTAAAGCTCTTTTTCACACGTGCCCAGTAGAGGTCCCCTTCCCGAGCAGAAAGGGAATTTATTTTTCGAGTGGAGGCACCTTCCCCCAGCAGCGGCGTCGGCTAGCATTCGCAGGGCTGCGCCTTTACCTTCGTTGTGAGTATAAAAAATCTTCTTTCTCCCCGCGTGACGAGGTGTCGAGCCGCGACTGAGATGGCTGGGAAGCTGCGGTTCCCCTGCGGCCACAGCCTTCCCACGTCGCACCAAGGCCTCGTCAATCGATCGACCGCAGCAAGGGACGAGCGCCGAATGGAAGTCGAAAGCGCTTTGGCGGAGTGCGGCCACGGCGATCGGCGGTGCCACGCGGTATCCGAGCCGCTGCGGCCCACAGACCGGCGCTGTGAAGTACGGACAGACGACCCCCGTGACCGCCCACACGGCGTGGGGAGGGAGCAATCATCCGAAGGGGCTGTAAATCGTCGGTCGTGGAGCCGCATGCGGCTCTTTAAGGATTGCTTCGTGACGTTATTTATCAAGGGCCATCGTCGAGCATTCACGCGGCACTGCGGGGCTCTTGACAAATTGAGTTGATTTTTTACACAATTCTAACAAAATGACTCCTCTTGTTATTTTGGTTGCCGACCGCTGGTGCAGCCCTTCCTGAAGGTGAGGCGACATGTACAGCGTTTTGCGTGCCAGGTAAGGATGATGGCGTTGAGGCGTCAGGCACCGTCCGTAGCGGGGGCGGTGCGGGGGAGGGGGCGGCACGGCAACGCCCGTAGCGATGATCCAACATCGACGCGTCTCGAGTGTCCGGTTGCGTCGCTACCGGGGGACTCGAGCTCCAGCAACGGCGCTCGGCGACGATCAGCTCCGGCGCCAAGAGGGGGACCGGCGCTGCCGGCCGAGGAGGAGACGACGTCACGCGTCGCGACCCCCGTGACCCCAGTCACCCGCACGACCCCAACAACCCCAACAACCCCAGCGACCCCCGCGACCTCCATGACCCCCGTCACGCACACCGCGCGACACCGCCAGCGCGCCGCGCGGCTCTCAACGTGACGCCATCGCCACCAATAATTCTCACCGCCACCGAACCGATTAAACGCCCTAACCGAGGGCGGGCGGGCGACGACAAAGGCGCCGCCGTGTTAGAAAGCGCCGCAGGATCCACGCAAGCGTGGCATGGGTTCTCATCCTCGTTGTTTTTTTAACGCCGATCCAGGCTGGCACAGGGGTCCAGACCGATGGCGCGGGGTAGACAGCGAGAGGAAAATGGAAGCCATGGGTGGCTGGGTGGCTGGGTAGCTAGGGAGGGGGGGGAGGAGGGGTGGTGTGTGTGACGGGCGGGGGGGGGGCACCCGACTGTGAAATGTTGAAATCCAACTTCCGCAGTTGGATCCCCCGCGGCCGCTGCGGCGAGTTCCCCCGCTTGTTGGCAACAGCGAGGGAGGGGCGGCGGGTTTCTGTCGTCCAGAGAGCGGGCGGAACGAAACGTTCGGGCGGCGGCCGTGGTGGCACCGATGGCTCACGGCAGCATGGGGCCTGGGAGTTCGACTCCCGACTCGGAAGCCTCGCCGAGCCCAGTCGGTGCGTTCTCTCTCCCCCCGTGGTCTGCCTGGGATTCCTCCGCGTTTCTCTGGTTTCCTCCCATAGATTGTTGGGGCAAGTGCTGTTAGCGAGCGGCACCTATGAAGGCCGACACGGTACACGAGGGGTTGGGTGACCGTGACCACGCACGGTCACTGTTATCTCCCCAGTGGTGATGTTTACACACCGCAACAGCTACTCATCTGAGGCCGAGTCGACCTAGGAGAGGCCGAGGACCGGTTCAGATAATCGTCACTGGTGTTGGCCGTGAGCGGGAATCGAACTTGTACAGCCGGGTTCATAGCGCAGCGCTAACCACTACACTACCGCCCCCCATACGGTCAGCAGCAGCAGCAACCGCCATTCGACACTAAGTGGCGGTGACATCACAGCGGCGCTCGTGCCAGGCTAAGTGCGCTTTAGGGGCCACGTGAAGCGTCCGGCAAAAGCAGGCCCCTACCTCCGCGGCGGTGCTGGGCGGTACCGCTGTGCCGTGGATGTGCGATGTGCCGTGCAGGGAAGGCAAATTGCAACATCGGCCATTCCCCCCACAGCGATTGTCGCCACCACAGCGGCCAAATGGGGGCTCTTGACGGGTGCAAGGGGCTGGTAGCCCCTCCACCTTCAATTTCATTACCACAAAGCCACGTTAAGAATTTCTAGCTAACGTGCTCCCCATACAAAGATCCCCCGTATAGCCTTAACAGACTGTTGGCACACGCCGGGGTGGGTGGCCAGCACCACGGCCGATCGCCTTTGTCTCCTCAGTGGCAATGCTTTTACTCACCACACCAGGTACTCATTTGAGGCTGAGTCGACCTAAGGGAGGCCCAGGACCGGGTCAGATAATCGTCACTGGTGTTGGCCGTGAGTGGGAATCCAACTCAGGCAGCCGGGTTCGCAGAGCAGCGCACTCATGCTCCCCATACGCATGCATGCACACACACGCGCACACACACACACGCAGAAACACGCGCACACGCACGTGTGCGCACTGAGCATGACTACGCCTGGATTGCGTTGAATACGAAGAGCGTTTAAAACGAGTAGCGACAAAGAATAAAAACCACGCACCGTTTGTCAATGCTGCCCGGCGGAGGCTCGCGAAGCCACCGGACCTCATGCGCCAACCGGCACGGCGATTAATTCCCTCCCCGAGTAATTAAAAATATCATCGCACTTGTGCTGACCGCTGAGAAACTGCCCGAGCGTAAAATGGGAAAAAAGAGAGAGAGATGTAATCATCCACACGGATGATTTACAGACTCATCTCCCCTGCCAGCGGGATTTTTTTACATTCACGTGAATACTAGGAAGCACAGCCCTTACAACCCACGCATATGCCTGGTTTATCTTCCTTATATTTAAATTAATGACGTGTCGTACTATACGTGTGTGTGTGTGCTGGGTGGTGCAGTGGGGAGCGGTGGTGCAGCGGTTAGCGTGCTGCGCTACGAACCTGGAGACATGGATTCTATTCCCGCTCACGGCCAACACCGGTCACTTATATCTGAACTGGTCCTGGGCCTCCGCTAGGTTGACTCAGCCCCAAATGAGTAAACAGCCCCAAATGAGGTGTAAACATCGCCACTGGGGAGACAAAGGTGGCAGGGCGTGGTGCTGGCCACCCACCCCCCCCCGTGTGCCGTGCCGGCCTTCAGAGTTGCTATTGCCCCTACAGTTTGTTGAAGATTCCCCGGCTACGCAGGGGAATCTTTGTCTTGTGTGCGTTGTCTCTGTGAGCTGTCCGAGTTGTCCGCCTCTTGCCTGCTTGGCCGTGGAGGAGGCCACCTGCTCCTGCTGCTGCTCCTGCTGCTGCTCCTGTTGCTGCTCCTGCTGCTGCTGCTCCTCGCTGCTGGAGGCCGGCCTCACCCCGCCCGGCGTGGAGGCTCCCTCTGTGGCCATCGCACGCGGAGTCTGCGGAAGAGACGCGCGAAGCGGAACATGGATATAACATTACACGCACGCACACACACAGAGTACAGCCACGTGGATAACATTACATGCGCACGCGTTCGCGAGCACCTACGAACGCTGGTACATGTTTTTACACACCGCACCAGGTAATCATTTGAGGCCGAGTCGACCTAGGGGGAGGCTCAGGAGCAGTTCAGATTATCGTCACTGGTGTGAGCGGAAATCGAACTCGGGCCACCCACCACACACTCACACGCGAGCAGCGCTGGGCCGTGTAAACGACCGCCGTGCCAACGGTGAGGGCGCCGGAACGGACACCGTGGTACAGCGTGCGCACGTCGCCACCCCACGGGACACATGCTCAGGCGCGCGTACCATCTCCACCACCATCACTGCCACCATCGCCGCCGCCATTGCCGTCACTACCACCATCACGACCACCACCATCACCACCACCATCAACAACAACAACCGCCATTCGCCACTAAGTGGCGGTGACGTCACCACGATGCTTGTGCCAGGCCAAGTGCACCTTGAGGCCACGTGAAGTGTCGAAAGCCCGCTGGCAGGAGGTCACGGGGCAGACCCAGGTGCCACTGGTCGACTGACCGAGATGACCGAGATGACTGGCTGATGCACCACCTGTGCCCCCTACTGTGCCAACTTGCTGTGCTTTAGCCACCCGGCGCTCCGCTCGTTGTTGTGAGCGTCGCTCCTCCGCCCTCCGTTGTTGTTGGAGGGCGACTGCCTCCAACTGCCCAGTAGCGTCCTTCACGAGCCTCCTCCACTGAGGCCGATCTTGACACCGCTGGTACCAGTCATCGGCAAGTCCACTCAGCTCCACGTCCTCCTGTACCACATCACTCCATCTCTTCTCCAGCCCGTGCCGCGCCCGTCTAGCCCCCTCGATCCGGCCGAACAAAAGCTGTTTAGGCATGCGGTGGCTGGGCATGCGGGCTACATGACCCAGCCAACGCAGCCTTGCCTGCCGGAGGAGCTCACTGATGGGACTTTGCCCAGATCTTTCAAGGATTTGTGAGCTCCTCACACAATCCAGCCTGGTTAAACCCAGGATGGATCGTAGGCAGGCCAGCCTAAATGTTTCCAACCGGCAAAGATGCTCCACCAGGGGGGTCCACGTCTCGCAAGCGTAGAGAAGGGAGGGAATGACCGTGGCCGAGAAGACCTGAAGCTTCGTGCGGAGCGACAGACCAGGTAGCTTCCACACAGCGTTACGCAACCGATGAAAAGATATTGCCGCTCGACTGATTCGGAGTGAGACCTCTGCTGATAGACTGGAGCCGGTCATAAGCACACTGCCCAGGTATGGGAAACTCTCCACTCTCTCCACAACTGCCCCATCACCAATTGGGAGTTGTGGGGGTGGAGTGTCCGATGGTACAAAATACCCAGGCAGGTGCTTGGTTTTGGTGGGGCTGATGGTAAGGCCCCACCTCTTAGTGGCACGCTCCAGTCTCAGCAGCAGCGCCTCCAACTCCTCTTCTGAATGAGCAGCTATTACCAAATCATCGGCATACATAACGTGGTTGACCAATAGGGAGCCATCCCTTGATCGCACCCGGGCGTCGATCAGCCTCCCATTATATCTGTACCAAACGGAAATTCCCCCGGTACAGCTATTGAAGGCTTCACGAACTACGCGGTCAAAATAGATGTTAAATAATGTGGAAGCCAGAGGACATCCCTGTCGCACCCCAAGGTGTACAGGGAAAGGCTCCGACTCCCGGCCACGTAGTTTTACCCGGGCCCGCTCACCATCATGAAGGTCCTTAATGATCGTGAGCAGAGGGTCAGGGACTCCGAAAGCACGAAGAACAACCCAGAGTCCAGTCCTACTGATGGTATCATAGGCCTTGACCAGGTCAATAAAGCAGAGATGTAGGTCTTTTTGGAATTCCCTACACCTCTGCTGTAGCAGACGGACAGAAAATATGGCATCTGTGCAGGACCGCCCTTTCCTGAAACCGCATTGGGGCTCCGCAAGCCCCTCCTCAGCGTGCCTAGCAAGGCGATGTTGAATAATCCTTGCCAGGACCTTACCCGGCACACTGAGGAGTGAGATGCCCCTGTAGTTGTTACAGTCTGTGCGGTCCCCCTTCTTAAAGAGGGGGACCACCAGGGCATCCTTCCAGTCCTGCGGAACCCGTCCAGTGGTCCAGACTGTTGTTATGATGTCATATAGGGCAGTCTGTGCACAAACGCCACCCTCCCTCAGCATTTCGCTTGGGAGATCATCTCTGCCCGGTGCCTTCCCTGGTCTCAGACTCCGGATCGCCCTCAGTACTTCCTCAACAGCTGGAACCTCAGCCAGCCACTCACAGGGGGTGACCTCTTCCAATATTTGAGGCACCGCAGCCTCAGCAGGGTTATCCCCACTTTGTGCCATGATGTTTTCCTGGCTGAGAGAATTTCCCTCCCCCAGGACCTCACAGAAATGCTCAGCAAATCTGCAAACCTGTTCCTGGGGGTCGGAGATTGGATCACCGTTTTTTCCTCTAATGATGGTAATAGGTGTGGCGCTGCAGGTTACTTTTTTGATGGAGTTAAATAGTGATTTGTGATCACGGGCCACTGAGGCAGACTCCATCTCCTCAGCAACCCGCGACCACCACCCATCCTTACAACGCCTTACGGCTCTCCGAACTTCCGAGCGAAGGCTGCGGTAAACCTCCTCATTCTCTGACGTGGGATGCTGTAGGCGATGAGAGTGGGCCTGTCGCTTTTTCTCAATTAACCTGAACACCTCCTCTGTCAGCCAGGGTTTCTGGGGAGGTCTGGACCGCGTACCCAAAGCAGCCATTGCAGCTGCATGAGTCACAGTCCTAAACCTCGCCCATTTACCCTCGACATCAGGTGGAGTGGGGGACGATGCCAACCCCAGCTGCAAGCGATGATGAAATTCTCGCTTGCAACTTTCATCAGCTAACTGAGACCAGGCCACTTTTGGTTGGAATGGGATCCTGGGTGTACACCCACCACCGGAGTGGAAGAAAGGCAGGCGCATCTTACAGATGACTAGTCGATGGTCAGAGGACAGATCAGCTCCACGGTAGGTCCTGGTGTCAAGGACATGGGTTCGCATCCGCTGGTCCGTCACTATGTAGTCCAGCAGATGTTCTTGCTTGGACCCGGCATGTATCCATGATGTTGTGTGGATGCGCCGATGCCGGAAGAGCGTGTTGGTAATTACAAGCCCATGGGCTACACACAAATCTAGCAGCCTCCTACCGTTATTATTGAGCTGATCTGGCCCATGCCTTCCAATCACTCCAGACCAGGTGTCAGCATCATGACCAACTCGGGCATTGAAGTCACCCAACAAGATGACTCTGTCCCGAGTGGCCACTTTAGCCAGCACCTGTGACAGGAGGTCATAGAAAGCGTCTGACTCATCGGCTTTGCTTGCATCCCTCCACGGATGTTCGTATGTTTAATTCGTGGTTTAGTGGTAATGAATTGAAGGTGGAGGGGTTACCAGCCCCTCGCACCCGTCCAGAGCCCCCGTTTAGCCACTGTGGTGGTCACAGACGCCATGAGGGGAGAGGCCAATGGGCATTGGCCCTCCCCCCACAGCACTGCCCACGACAGTGTTGCCCGTCCGGCACCGCGAGGAGGTAGGAGGTTGTTTTGCCGGACACCACCACCATCACCACCGCCATCACCACCACCATCACCACCACCGCCGCCGCCATCACCGCCGCCATCACTACCACCACCATCGCTGCCACCATCACCATCACTACCACCATCACCGCCGCCATCGCCGTCACTACCACCATCACGACCACCACCATCGCCACCACCATCACCGCCGCCATTGCCATCACTACCACCATCACGACCACCACCATCACCACCACCATCACCGCCGCCATCACCACCACCATCACCACCACCGCCGCCGCCATCACCGCCGCCATCACTACCACCATCACGACCACCACCATCACCGCCGCCATCGCCGTCACTACCACCATCACGACCACCACCATCGCCACCACCATCGCCACCACCATCACCACCACCGCCATCACTACCACTATCACGACCACCACCATCGCCACTATCACGAGCATCATCACGCTCCGACTCGACAGACACACCGGGCGGTCTCACTTCTGTTTACATTTTTTGAAAGTCAAAGTGATTTCCTGCTCAACTTAGCGCCGAGGTACCGGTCGCCCATCTCCAGCTTACCCGCCCTGCAGAGCCAGTGTTGGAAATTCCACATTCCTATGGCGGGGGGCAGGGGAGAGTCTCCCCACAAAAAAGCCACCGTTGGGCTCCGCCGCACGATGGCACTCACTGTATCGACAACGAGGAAGAGGGACGATGGGTCACCACTCCCCCAGCCTCTGCCCCTCACCGAGGATTTGACCTCGGGAGCCGCTCGCTCTCCCAGTGAGCCACCCCGACCGGTGAGGAGCGTGGAGTGGAGATCGACGCTCAGATACACACACGGAGACCGCCGAGGAGGAGGAGGCGGGGGGGGCTGGAGGAGCAGCCCGTGAGCGACACGCTCCACCGCTCGTGGCGAGAGACGACCTAAAGGTGCTTTCCCATCGCTAACCACTGCCGCCGGAGGTGATGCGACTCGGATACAAATTAGCAACCGCTCTTGAGGGGCGGGGACGGGGGAGCGGCGGCGCAGCGGTGAGCGCACCGCGCTACGAATCCGGAGAGACCCGCGATTCGATTCCGGGCGACGGCTCGCATCGGCGGCGTGCCGTGGACCGGTACCCCTCGTGGGCACCCGCCCCGCCGAGAGGCAGCGACGAGCACGGTGAAGTACGGTCAAAACAACCGCCATGACCCCCACAGGCGTGGGGAAGCCCTCATCCGGCAGTGGACTGACGAAGGCCTGTGAAACGTACGCGTGGAATGTCCCTACCTAATTACCAAATGACCGATGCCGTGGGATGAACACTATAAATTTCACACCATCTACCCCCACCCTATGTAACGGCCCCACAGAATCCATCCGCAGACCTCGCGGAACTTACAGGGTTCCCCGATCACACGTCCGGCTGATCCGTGAACATCGGTCGGACCTCCCCCCCGCACCAATGTACGTGTTGAAAATACGATTATTACAAAAAATACGTACACATCATTTACAGACCCTGCACGTCTTCTCGCCTTGTGGGCCCGTGGGCCCGGCACGTGGCCTCTGCGAAGGCTTCTGGGCCGCGAGAGACGAGGCAGCAGGCAAGAGGGAAAGACCACGAGCAGCCGGATGGAGAGCAACCCCGCGACCCCGCGACCTCTCGACCACGCACGGCGACCGCCACAAGTTGACCGGACAATTCCGGCGTCGCTCGCAAAAACCACGACGCAAAAAACGCGTCTGCGCGCACGCTTACACACACGCGCGCTTACACACACGCGCGCGCGTGCGCTATGACACCTTAAGGCGTTCACCTTCAACCTCTCGCCGCTCTCGCCACTGGCCGCTCCGCTCGCCCGTTTGCGGGCCGCCCTCTTGGGCCCTGTGCTCGGCAAACGTTTGCAACAAAAAACATCGCGAGCGGCCACGTGGCCGAACGTACCGAAGCGCGAGCGGGCACCCCGCCACGTGCGACCCCCGCCGTGGATTGCCGCAATAAAAGGCGCGGGAACCACACGGTGGCGAGCGTTCCACTCGGGAGTGCCGCGCTCACCGATCTGGCGGACACGAGACCAAGGGACAGCCAGACGCAGGAGCCGGACGGAGCCGGACGGCAATCCCGATCACCGCGACTCGTCGCCGCGACGCGGGACAGATCCTCCCAGCTTGGCGGACGGACGGACGCTCCGGCGAGACTGCCGCTTTGCGCACCGCGGAGTTTGCCGTTTGTGGGTTCCGCTTTGTGTAGGGAGGGGGGGCAAGGGGGGGGGGTGCGGGGGGGGGAGCCCCTCCCCCGGTCCCGCATGAAAGGCAGCGCTGGTACTCGTGGCGACTGCCGCGGATTTTTGTTGTTGCTGTCAACTTCCTGCTGGTCGTATCGGCAGTGGCAGGCTGTGTGTGTGGTGTGACCAGCAAAGAGAGCGCCCACAAAAACACACAGAGATAAAGGTCCCCACGTGCAGCCCTTAAAAGACTGTTGGGACAAGTGATGTTAGCGAGCACCTATTAAGGCCGGCACGGCAAGCACAACAGGGGGTGCGTGGCCAGAACTACACCCAACCGCCTTTGTCTCCCCAGTGGTGATGTATACACCGCACGAGGTACGAGGTAATTGAGGGTGCGTAGCGCAGTGCACTTGCTGCTACGCTACCGCTCTAATACCAATACCCGTCAATTCGCCACTAAGTGACGGTGACGTCACCATGGGGGCTGTGCGAGGCCAGGTGCCCTTTGAGGCCATGTGCAATGTCGAAGGCTCGCTGACAGGAGGAGGCCTCGGGACAGATCCAGCAGGTGCCATGGGTTGGTTGACAGAGATAACTGGTGATGCACCAGCTGTACCCCCTACTGTGCCAACTTGCTGCATTTTAGCCGCCCAGCGCTCCGCTCGTTGTTGTGAGCGTCGCTCCTCTGCCCTCTGTTGTCATTGCACCTCCTCCAGAGGCCAATCTTGACACCGCTGGTACCAGTCGTCGGCAAGTCCACTCAGCTACACATCCTCCTGTACCGCATCACTCCATCTCTTCTCCAGTCCATGTCCCGCCCGTTAAGCCCCCTCTATGCGGCCAAACAGAAGCTGCTTGGGCATGCTGTGGCCGGGCTTCTGGGCGATATGACCCAGCCAATGCAGCTTTGCCTGCCGGAGGAGCTCAAGGATTTGTGAGCTCCTCACACAATCCAGCCTGGTTAAACCCAGGATGGATCGTAGGCTGGCCAGCCTGAATGTTTCTAACCGGCGCAGATGTTCCATTAGAGGGGTCCACGTTTCACAAGCATAGAAAAGGAAGGGCATGACTGTAGCCGAGAAGACCCGAAGCTTCCTGCAGAGCGACAGACCAGGTAGCTTCCACACAGCATTGCGCAGCTGATGAAAATATAATGCCGCCCGACTGATTTGTAGTGAGACCTCTGCTATCAGAACGTAGCTAGGTCAAAGGCACACAGAGCTGGTCATAAGTATACTGCCCAGGTATGGGAAACTCTCCACTCTCTCTGTTACTGCTCCATCTCCAGTGGGGAGCTGAGGGGGTGGATTGTTTGGTGGCATAAAATACCAGGCAAGTGCTTAGTTTTGATGGGACTACCGCTCCCCATACACAAGCACATACACAAACAAAGACCCCCCATATAGCCTTAACATACTGTTGGAAATGCTCACACGAGATAAATAACAGCCACTCTTCCCCTACGGTATTTGTCTCTCAAAGTAACAAACAAACGTGCTCATTTATAGAGTTTGCCACGTTGAACTCGGACCGCTTTCTTGCAGAGATGGTTGCCTCCGGCTTCCTCCAAACACGTCAGATGAACACTCGCTCGCCGTCTGAAAAACATCTTCATACGTATAGAACCGCAGAGCGACTGTTGCTGGCACCGGCTCACCCGCCTGGCCAGCCTCACCACTCGCGGCCCTCTTCCTTCCCGCTTAGCGGACGCCACGCGCAATTTGCACGAAGACAACGTCGCGTGGAATGTTCGGTCTGCGTCAATGAACGTAACGTCGGTCTGCGTCAATGAACGTAACGTCGGGCTGCTCATAACCGAGGGTCGCGTTGGGGCCGTGCGGTCCCCGAAGGCTTGTTGTGTAAAAAGTGCGGCTGCGTGTTTTTTCTATCTTTACCACCACCACCACCACCACGCAAGAGGGAACAACGTACGGGGGGCATGAGGCGTTACTGGGTTCTGCGTTTCCGCGCGGTCAGCGCGATTGTCGCGGGCCACGCCAGAATGGCGGGGGGGGGGGGGGAGTTGTACGCAGAGAGGCCGATTGGAAAACTCATTTTCCTCGGTAACTGCTTTTTTGTGCCGTTTAGTTTTTTGTTATCCCAACCACCGCGGCGCCTCCGATGAGCGCGGTTGGCTACGCGGGGTGCGAAAGAAATTCAACGAACCTCCAGTCTGTAACATCTCTATGCTCCCGTTCCCATCCTTTGTGCTCTCATTTCACATCCAACAGACCCTCGAATCTCCCCCCCTCCCACTTCTCGTGTTGCTCTCACGAGGGCAAAATGAAGTGGGGACGAGCGACGCGGCTCGGCACGAAAGATCCCGCTGAGGAAGGCGCGACGCGCAAACCGAGACGGGGCGACCCGCACGCCGCCGGTGAACTACGCACGACGCCGAGGACGCGTCGTCGCTAGCGGCCTTGCGCGACGCGAGGGCCAGGTTTGATGAAGCCGCTGCTGCTGCTGCTGCGTGATGCAGACCTCACGAGATTGCTCCACATTTTAAAATGGGGGGGTGAGGGGGGGGTAAACGTCTGCGGGTTTATGCGCGGTGTTTGGGCGCCGCGATGATTTTCACGCCGCGTTTCGTTTGCCCGGCGGGTTTTTGCCGACTTTGCAGCAGTGACTGCGCCGTGCCGATTGGGTCCCGATTAGGACAAAACCGGTCCAAGCTGCTTATCTCTGCAGCACTGCTTTGATGGCGAGCCGAAATACACGCGGTCACGAGATGTTGACTACCTCGCCTGGTATGCAGGATGTCGTGGGTTCAATCCTGACCCTGATGCCTGCTGCTGTATCCTCGGAGTTTGCGTTTCTCTCTCTCTCTCTCTCCCCGTGGTCGCGTGCACTTTTCTCCGGATGCTCCGGTGTTTCCCTCGACATTTAGGATCAACGTCACGCGCTCAGAGTGTTTGGCTGCTCTCAATGTCCACGCGATGATGAGCCACTTCGCTGAGCCATCTGCTTGTGGCCAGGACGCTTCTGAGACAGAGCTACACAGCAGCTCGGCGGGGCCTTACCTGGCACAAGACGGAGTTGAGGAAGAGTAGAGGACAACAGAAGGGGACTCGCAATGCAGTTCTTACGTAACGCACCAACGCCGGGTGCTCGACACGCCGCGCATTCGCCCCGCCGCTCCAATCGAGCATCGAGGCGGCGCTCGTTCCTGCGTACAGCCCTGAGCCAGCGGTGGCAATTCCTCATTCCTACGGCGGGGGGCGAGTACTGTCCACTTCCCCACAAGGTGGTACTATCTTCTTGGTTCTTTCGGTAAAGTCACGTAGAATGGAAATAATAAAATAATAAAAAGAAAACATAATAGAATAAATTAATATAATAAAAATATTTTATTATTTCCATTCTACGTGACTTTACCGAAAGAACCAAGAAGATGAATCCCTGCAGTCACATCGAAATTTAAGGCGGTACTAGTTTTACCGAGCCCCGAAGGGATGATGGGCCGAGTCAACCCCCCCCCCCCAACCAGGATGCGAACTCACAACCCTGCCGAGACCTCGGGCAGGCTCCGTGCTCCCTCGCTGCTCGTTCCATCGCGTTCGCTCCAGAAGCCTAAACACGACATGCGCATTGCTCGGTTGCATCCCTTGGTATTCAAGCAGCGATCGGAGCGGTGGCGCTTTGGTTAGCGCACTGCGATGAACTCGACGGCCCGAGTTCAACTAAACTCGTAATCCATTTTCATTTGACCAGATAAGGCCTGGCTACAAATGATAGCGCACCAACAAAGTGGCCCATCATCACGTGGAAATGACCAGCAGCCAAATACTGTGACCGCGTGACGTCGATTCGAAATGTAGAGGGGACAAAAAAAACGGAGAAAAATCCCACGCGACCACGGGGAGAGATAGACACGCACTCCAGAAATACAGCAGGCGTCAGGGTCGGGATCGAACCCAAGACCTCCTGTATACCAGGTGAGGTAGTTAACATCTCCTCGCCACAGAGAGACCGCACGAGGCTCAGAGGTGTTCACCACGTGCCGCTGAACGCCGCTGCTGAATGCCGCCACGCACGGCTGTGCGTTTGAATCGACGCCTGCTGTGCAGAGCTTGCCAACAGCGCATCCCCAAACACCCAAGCGCCGCTTCCAATGTGCCGGGATAGCGGTGCTAATAATGATGGTCGTAATAATAGTCATAATTATTCTCTGTGCGTGGCGATCTCTCGCAGGAGGAGGGGTGCAAAGGTCGTGATTGTTCCGCTCACATCGGAATGGGCGCCCTGCGACGCACGCTGCGCTGCCAGGCCGCTCGCTTGCTAACAAGGGCCGTATTATCCAATAGGGCACAGTAGGCACTGTGCCTAGGGCATACTCACTCACCCACTCAGCCAGCCAGCCACCCACTCAGCCAGCCACCCACTCAGCCAGCCAGCCACTCAGCCAGCCACCCACTAAGCCAACCAGCCACCCACTCAGCCAGCCAGCCACCCACTCAGCCAGCCACCCACTCAGCCAGCCAGCCACTCAGCCAGCCACCCACTCAGCCAGCCAGCCACCCACTCAGCCAGCCACCCACTCAGCCAGCCACCCACTCAGCCAGCCAGCCACTCAGCCAGCCAGCCACTCAGCCAGCCACCCACTCAGCCAGCCAGCCACCCACTCAGCCAGCCAGCCACTCAGCCAGCCAGCCACCCACTCAGCCAGCCAGCCACTCAGCCAGCCAGCCACCCACTCAGCCAGCCATCCACTCAGCCAGCCAGCCACTCAGCCAGCCACCCACTCAGCCAGCCAGCCACCCACTCAGCCAGCCAGCCACTCAGCCAGCCAGCCACCCACTCAGCCAGCCAGCCACTCAGCCAGCCAGCCACCCACTCAGCCAGCCAGCCACTCAGCCAGCCAGCCACCCACTCAGCCAGCCAGCCACTCAGCCAGCCAGCCAGCCACTCAGCCAGCCAGCCACCCACTCAGCCAGCCACCCACTCAGCCAGCCAGCCACACACTCAGCCAGCCAGCCACCCACTCAGCCAGCCAGCCACTCAGCCAGCCACCCACTCAGCCAGCCAGCCAGCCACTCAGCCAGCCACCCACTCAGCCAGCCAGCCACCCACTCAGCCAGCCAGCCACCCACTCAGCCAGCCAGCCACCCACTCAGCCAGCCAGCCACCCACTCAGCCAGCCACCCACTCAGCCAGCCAGCCACACACTCAGCCAGCCACCCACTCAGCAGCCACCCACTCAGCCAGTCACCCACTCAGCCAGCCACTCACCCACTCAGCCAGCCACCCACCCAGCCACCCACCCAGCCACCCACCCAGCCACTCACTCACCCACTCAGCCAGCCACCCAGCCAGCCACCCAGCCACTCACTCACCCAGCCACCCACTCAGCCAGCCACCCACTCAGCCAGCCACCCACTCAGTCACCCACCCACATGGTGTTTTTCGCACACTCTCAATAGAGACCAGCGGTGCCAGGGAAGACAGGACCAAATAACAAACGTGTCAGCAACGGCGTCTGTTAAACCGGCTGGACGAAGAACCGCGCGGCACGCAGGCGGAGTGACAGCGGTGGCGGGAGTAGTGACACGGCGGCAAGCAGCAGCAGCAGCAGTTCCAACTGTTGGAAAGTGATCACTGAAGGGCGAAGGAAACAGAAGTGCCTGGGGCCTACAAGAACCTCAAGTCCGGCCCTGCCGCCGGCGATCGGTTGTTGCAGCAGAGCGGACCTCTGGGATCCCCTCCGAGTTGAGCAGCAGGGAGCAGCAGGGGGCAGCAGGGGGCAGCACTTTCCCTCACCCCGCCCGCCTGCCCCAGGGTGTAATTGCTCACCGCATGGCAGTCGAAGAACTCGATTGTCGTGTTTATTCTCACAGGCTGGAATTTAGCCAAGTTGAGTGTATAAATCTAATTGAATGAGGCTACGTTTTGATTTGTGCGTGGGTGTGTGTGCGCGCCGTCACCGAGATGAGACCATCAACTGACTACAACACGAGAGAACCCGGATTAATCTCAGTCTGTGCAAGGTTCTATGCGAGTTGACGAGTCTCTATGCGAGTTGATGGGTCTCTACGTGAGTCGATGGGTCTCTACGCGAGTTGACGGGTCTCTATTCGAGTCTATGGGTCTCCATTCGAGTATATGGGTCTCTACGTGAGTCGATGGGTCTCTACGCGAGTCTATGGGTCTCTATTCAAGTCTATGGGTCTCCATTCGAGTTTATGGGTCTCTATTAGAGTCCATGGGTCTATGTGAGTCGATGGGTCCCCTACGGGAGTCTCTGGATCCATGCGAGTCGATGGGTCTCTACGCAAGTCTATGGGTCTCTGTGTGAGTCTGGGTATCGGATGCGCATCGATGGGTCTGTATGCGAGTCTATGGGACTCGGATACGCATCGATGGGTCTCTATGCGACCGTCACTGTTGACCTTTCTTCAGGGTACGGTTCCGTGCAAGGGCACACGGTGGTTCTTAGTCGTGCCAGCGGCGCCAGCAGCGCAAGTGATTCCACGCGGTCAGCGCACGCTTCGAGCTAACCGAGGTTAATGATTAAGCAGGTGAAACAAACCGTTACTAGAAATTAGATTTTAATTATTGTTTTCCTCTTTCTCTTCGGGTCATTCGGCGGACTCGCTCGCGGCTCGCCACGCGACCTCTGCTTATTTGCATAACCTCCACCACAACCTCCACCACCACCACCTCCCCTACCACCTCCACCACCACCACCTCCACATCCGCGGTGCCGCCGTTAGTTGTGGGCCACAGCTGCCTCGAATCAAACCGCGATGAGGGTACCTCGGCACTTGCTCGCTCGCTCGCGCGGACAACTGCACCGATGGGCATCAAAGTTTCCGATGTCGTGATTCTCGAGGTGCAGTCTGTTCTCCGATAACGCCGCGTGGTTTTCACAACGCCAATTGGATACAACGCGATGATGATGATGATCGCATTTCGAGAAAGCATTTTTTCCTAACGCAGACGCGAATTGGATAGAGCGTAATCGAGCCAACGGAACGTCGCAGCGTGAGCAGGAATAAGCGGTCGTACGGCTGCCCCGGCGTAGCATCATCATCATCATCGTCACACAAGGCATTGGGATGCTGCTGGATTCTGCTTCGGGATGTTACCCACGACCTTCGGTCTTTGCTCGACCAGCGTACGCATCCCGCGGGGTTATTGCGGACCGCGCTTTACCCCCTATGTTCTATATTATTATTCAGGAACGCAACAACTACTACCACCGGGCCGTGACACGGGGAAACCTCCAGACGACGCCGACGGTGGTGGCTGCCGTCGTGTGGCGACGATCGAGTGAGGAGAGAGCGAGCGCGCGTGGGCGTTCGTGCCACTCTCAGAGCGCAACGGCTACTGCCCGGGAAACTAAAACTATTTTCATTTTATTTTACCAGGTAAAGCCTCGCTGGGCTATGTAGTAGCTCTTTTCTGTAAGTGACCTGGCCATCACAAACGATAGCTCAACGAAGTGGCTTATCGCATGGAAATTTATAGCGGCCAAATTCTGTGAACGCGTGACGTTGTGGAGGGGGAAAATATAAAAATCGACGCGGCCACGGGGAGGGAGACACTGCATATACAGCAGCAGGCGTCAGGGTCGGGAACGAACCCATGATCCCCTGCATACCAGGCGACGGAGATAACATCTCGCGGCAGGGGGCGGTGTTGCCTCTGCCATCCCAACCGAGTAAAACGGCCCCGACAATTCACTTTAAAGCAGACGGCGCTCCGTACTTCCATGGTTTACGCGTGCCGCAGTATTAACCAGGGCGGCGAATGCACGACTACCGTCATGCCGTATGGCCAAGTAGGGCGATGGGAGGTCTGAATGACGTGAAGACTTTCCGAATCGTTTGCCGCTCGGCGCGGGGCGGCCCTCGGCACGTTGCGGGGACAGCCGGCACGGCGACACGTGGGGGGGGTTGGCCTCTCGCTCGGGGGGGGGGAACCACGGCGCCATAGAGATGGCGCCGCCGCCACCAACATCGTGGCGGCGGTGGTTTGGTGAAACCCGTCCCACCGCCCTAATCCAGCGTGACCGCCGAGTTAGCGGCAGATGCGTGTGCTTGCGTTAGCGGCAGATGCGTGAGCTTGATTCCCGCTCGCAATCAATAACAGTCGGCAAATATATGAACCTGTCCTGGGCCTCCCTGCAGGTCGACTCAGCCTCAAATGAGTAGCTGGTGTGGTGTGTAAACATCGCCACTGGAGAGGACAAAGGTGGGCGGACGTGGTGTTGGCCACCCGCCCCCTCGTGTGCCGTGACGGCCTTCATAGGTGCTCGCTAACAGCACTTGCCCCAACAGCCTGTTAAGGCTGTACGGGGGATCTTTGTCTTTGTTTGTGTGTGCGTGCGTGTGTGCACATGAGCATGTGTGTGTGTGTGTCCCTAAGCTGCTTTCAGAACAAAACAGTGAACATCTGCCCGTCGCCCTGGTTCGGAATGTCAATTGGCAAACGCTTTGCGATGAAGAGAGCAGCACCGGCGAGACCACGGACGCCAACTCAGAAGACGAAGAAATCTCAACGGCCCCGCCGAGTCGTGCCCGGCGCAACGGGCGCCGTCGCGGTGGCTGGGAGATGTTAACCACCTCGCCTGGTGTACAGGAGGTCGTGGCTTCGATCCCGACCCCAACGGCTGCTGAATATCGTGAGTTTGCGGTGTCTCTCTCTCTCCACTGTGGTCGAGTGGAGTTTTCTCCGGGTCCTCCGTTTTTTTTCCCCTCCAAGTTTAGAATCGACGTCACGCTTTTTTTAGGATTTTGCTACTGCTATAAAGCTCCACGCGATGATGATGATGAGCCCACTACGTTGAGCTATCATTTGTGATCGCCAGGTCGCTTCTGAAAACAAGCTATTTATATGGCTCGGTGCAGGCCTTACCAGGTAAAAAAAAAATGTAGTTTATAGTTTTAGTTTGGCACGAGCAGCAGTAGCAGCAGCCCCCGTGGGTCTATTTTTGCGCGAGTGCCGGGGGCGTGGGTATCCGACGGACGGAAAGTCGTTTTCAACGTCTCGGCGCGACTTCCAAGAACGGAAACCGTCGACGTGGGTCAGCCCAAAGGGCGTCGTCGCTCGCAGGCCGGGGTGGGGGGGGGGCAACGCGCTCGGCGATCGTCTCTTTCCCCGCCGCGGCCCCGGCGTGAGGGGGGCAGGGCGGGCGAGCCGCAGGAGGCGCGGGAGGGGAGAGGCACGCGTGGCGAGGAGGCGCCTGCGGAGGGGGCACGGCACTCCGTCTCAACGACTCGTCGCGCCGCTCCGCAGACGCCGTCTCCCGCGGCGGTGTCGCCATCTCTCAGGGCGCCGCTCACGTCTCTTAATGTCGGGGGGGTGGGGGGGGGGTCCCGGCCGTGGGGGGGGGGGGGGGGGGCGTCTCTCTGGTTCCTACTCGAGCGCCGGTCAAACGGTTACCGAGATTTTTCTGCCGTGTTTCGCTTTGCAGAATCAACCCGGCCGCAGAGACGGTGGTGGGGGCAATGCGGGGGGGGGGGGGGCGGTGGCAGGAGGGACGGCGCTTCTCACCCCCCCCGGCGAGCGGCCCCTTTCACCACAGCACGGGGGGAGGGGGGGCAGCCGTGCCTGCCGTCTGTCATCGGGGCTCAGGAGGGTGGAGGGGGGCTTTGTAATGCGCATGCACGCACACAAGTGGGGGCCCCTCGTTCGGAGCGTTGACGAGTTGAGCGAACATCCTGGAGACCACGCTTGGCCTGTCACTGCTGAGACTCGCCACACTGAGTGACGGGTCACGTAGAGACCCACAGACTCGCAGAGAGGTACGCGGACTCGCACAGTGACACGGCGACTCCCATAGAGACACGTAGACTCACACAGGGACCAGCAGACTCCCACAGGGACCCGCAGACTCACCGACTGTGGACAAGGACTCGTGCCACGGAACAATCCGCAGCCGGCGGTAATTCACACCCGGCCAGGGCGGCCCTGCCTGATTGGGACAGCGAACACCAAAATCACCGCGCAGCGCAACGGTGACAGCGGTCGGCGTCGCTCCGTCCCGCGGAAAGTTGAGCGGCGAATCGAGAGCGGGGTTCGGGGGGGGGGGGGATCGTTTAGCTGCACAAAACCACCACCCCCCCCCCACCGACTCCGACCACTCACTCGCATCTCACTTCGTCACCAGGGGGGGTGAGGTGGCGGAGGGCGAGGGGAGACTTCATCATAGAGGCGGCGGCGGCAGTGGCGGTGTGGGCGCAAAAAATAAAACTGAGCCGATCCTGTGAACCCTTGACCCCCGCGGAAGAGAATGGGGTCCATTCCATGGCCAATCAAGCGTGCAGCGTCACGTGAACTCATTCTTATCACGTGGCTCACCACCCTCCCAGCCAGCCAGCCAACCACCCAGCCATCAATCCTGCCACTCACCCACCCAGCCAGCCAGCCACCCAGCCACCTACCAGCCAGTCAGCGACCCACCCTACCAACCAAACTAGTCACCCCACCCACCCACCCAGCCATTCACTCATACAGCCGCCCACTCGCGGCTTACGTCCACGGCTCCGCCGACCGCAGTCGGATCGATCCGCGAGGCGACCGCGCCGCTCGCTCGCTCGCTCGCTCACAAAGTTCCTCTTTATTTTCTTTTGCCACCTGGCCGTACAAACTTAACAAACGCACTTAATCAAGCCACCCAACTACATCATCATCAACAGAAGCAGCCATGGTCGATCTACCGCTGGACGAAGGCTTCCCCAATCCGTGACCACCGACTTACAATCGCTGACACATTGAAGTTCGCTGCACCACACTCGGAGCTTCTCTTTCCACGAAAACTCACGCTATGCAAGTCCCGGACGGCCGTGCCCTGCCACGCACCTCGACCGACCAGGGCAAGATGATCTTACCATCGGCAGAAGCGCCTAAAGACTGCCGTGACGTTTACAGCCCTTTGTCAATTCACTGCTGGTTGAAGGCGTGCTAATGCTGCGTCAGTCAAGGGGGGTTTGACTGTACTTCACCACGCCGGTCAGTGCGGGTGGGTTGGTGAAGGGGGGGGGGGTGAGGGAGGGGCGGCCAAAGCCTGGCCTTCATCCAGCAGTGGACGGATCATGGCCGATGATGGAAGCGTAGGCCAAAAGCGGTGGCGAGTGCCACCGCTCGCCCCGCTCTGCCAACGGCGCACGCGGCAGGGAGCCGCCGCGTTGGAACTCGGCGACCCCACAGGGCTCCGGCGTGCGCTCGCCGCCCGCCATCCGGCACGCACGACCCCCCATGCAGGCAACGCTGCCCGTTCGTCAAGGAGCGCAAACCGCCACGCAAACTCTCCGGTCAACCTCGCAGCAGCAGCAGTGGCAGCAGCGGCGGTAGCAGCGGCATTTGGTTGACCAACGAACAAAGATGGGACACCGCATTGTGCGGCGCTTTCAGATGCGCTTCTGTGGCCGTCTGGAACGCTCTTCCATCCGATATTAGGAAGCCACTGGGAGCTATGCACTTTTACATCATCAACGAGATTGAAAAACTAATTTCTTCAGAACTACTTTATGTTGTTTAGTTTGTCGTCCTTCCCCGCACCTCCGATTGGCGCCGTTGGCTACATACGCTTGATACGTACGGCGCGTCCTAGCCATCGCGAGCGTGCGTGCGTGGGCGGCGTCGTGTTGAAAGGGAACCTTTGAACCGGGCTCTCCGAGCGAGCGTGCCGCAAGAGAGAGAACGCACCTCCGAGCCCACGCCGGGGGTCTCCAGAGACGCTGCCCGAGTGTGGGCACGAGAACCCCCCCCCCACCACCCCCAGCGAGCCAGGTCCCATCCTCCACGTCGCCCTGGAACGATCATCGGTGGACCCACAGCCTGCGCCATGCTGCGTAGACGTTGCAATTTCGCCGTTGTGGGTTTTCTCCCAGCGCCAAAAACTCAAGACACACAGCGGCGTAACTGGTATTGGCCAAAACATCCCAGTGCTGAGAAATTACCTGCAAATTACTCAATTGGGATCACACAGCAGCAATTTACGATTTAAAAAACATTTATTCTAATTTTTTTTCAGGCAAGGCCCCACTGAGCTACGTAGCTCTTTTTCAAAAGCGACCTGGCCATCAGAAATGATAGCTCAGCGAAGTGGCTTCTCATCACGTGTAAAATGTACTGCAGCCAAAAATGTGGAGGGAAAAACCGGAGGACCCGGAGAAAAATCCACGCGACGACAGGGAGAGAGACACGCAAACTCTAAAAATACAGCAGCAGGGGTCAGGGTCGGGATCAAGATTGCGAGTGTCTATGGTTCTCCATGGGAGTCCGTGGTGTCTATGGGTCTCTATGGGAGTCCGTGGTGTCCATGGATCCCTACGCGAGTGGTGTCTATGCCGGTCTAATTGTGACTGCGGTTAAGTTCAGTGCATCACTCGCATCATGGAGCCCATCCAGCGGAAACCAGATTCCATCGAAAACCCCCTTGCCCCAAGCATCACCGCATGCACGCAGTCATCAACTCGCTCCGTTGCTTTTCAAACATCGTGCGAAAGTAAGAGCGAGCGAGAGTGAAAGCGAGCGAGAGTGAGAGCGAGCGAGAGAGCGAGCGAGAGCAACAGAGAAAGAGAGAATCGCATCGCCGGAAGGGGGCCAAAACTGCTTTGACAAATGCAGAAGAAAAAAAAACATCCGCGTCATTGTGCCCCCTCGCTCCAGTGTCGTGGGCAGAGCCCCTTCAGTCGGACAGAGGGCCCCAGGCATTATTCCCTCCTGAAAGGACCCAACAAACGAACGAATGAATGAATGGATGAAGAGCCACTGCACTGAATCGGCGCGAAAGCCACCATGATCACAGAGCGAGTCCCGGATTAAACCTCACTCCTAAGGGCACACCGCAAGTTGAGTTGTTGTTGTTTGCTTGTTTGTTTGTTCTGGCTCGCGCTCGCTCTGGCCCTGGGCTCTCCGGGCAGAAAGCCCAAATGCGAGTTTGAATCGAGAGAGTCTGAAAGACAGGAAACAGCGAGCGGGCCGGGTGGTTGGCGCAAGAGGGCGGAGTGCGAAATCCGGCACCGCCGAGACCCCCGGCGGCTGCCCGTGGGTTAAATCGGCTTCGGTGACCTGCAGTCTCGGCACGGCCACCGACGGCCACGCGAACCAAACAGACAAAACGACCCTGGCCTCATTAACGCCACTTTCATTCGGTTGAATTCCAGCTCTGAGAAGTCCCGAGGTTCGGCTCGTCACGCTACGAACCTCGCCGTCATCTTTCGCGGGGCGAGTGAGAAGCCGCCGCCCTGCAGCGGCGTGCGGGACCGGAGGGATCTCGGAGGTGGCTTTGTGACGTCCGCTTCTGCGGGACGTTTCTCTGCCAACCCAAGGGGCCGCGCCGCAAGGGGTCGCGCCGCGAGCGGTCCCGCGACGACGGACGAACGATGGACGAACGATGGACGGACGACGACGCGGCGCGGCGCAGAGGGCATGCGCGGAATAAAACCTTGGGGGGAAAACAACGCCAAAGCAAAGAGTGGGGCGACGCGCGTGAGGCGGCGAGCGTGAGGCGACGAAAGGGAGGGGGGGTGGGGGGATTGGCGAAGCGACGCGTACAGTGCGCGCGCGGCTTGGCACCAGATGAAAACATGGGGCAGATTTACAACACGTGTCACAGCCCGGCGTGCGCGATTGCGTGAATACCACGCCAATAACTATAATGCGCCCCTTTTTTCCAGTCCCCTCATTGCGTTTGTTCACCCACGATTCTACGCTCTACCCCGTTCTCATGGCACGACGTCAGCCTGCCACTCTCCATCCCCGTTTCCTCTCCCACGCTCCCTCACCGCCAGGCCCCTCAGGTCTCCCCTTCGTGACTCCTCCACCATCGACGGGGGTTGTGAAACGGTGACCGGTTGCAAAAAAGCGGTCACCGTTTTACAGAATCGGTGACCTGTTGCCGCAGGCCCACTGGCAGCGCCGCCCCGACTCCAGCGTCGGTTTCAGGAAGGAAGCCACCGCTTGGAGCCGACGCGAGCGCCAGGAGATGTCATCGAGCGCGCGTCGCCTCCGGAGTCCGTTCCACCGCCCACCGGGGCGGCCGCCTCGGTTTCTGGATGGCGGCGCCAGCACAGCGGGTTACCGATCAACGCGGGGAAACCCGCTTTGAGTAGAGTCCCAATCGTTTGAACCATGCCCGGACGTGCACTCCAGAGAGAGAGAGAGCCGATGGCTTTGATTAACACAAAACAAAAGGCTTCCACAAACATGCAGAGTGCAGCGCTGGCGGCCGCTGCTGCCTATGGGCGAGGACCGTACCGGACACGCGCGCGTGGGCGGGCGAGCCATGCCAGTGTGTGTGTGTGTGTGTCAAGACGCCCGCACGCGAGAGAGAGTGTGTGTGCGTGTCAAGACGCCCGCACGCGAGAGAGAGTGTGTGTGCGTGTCAAGACGCCCACACGCGAGAGAGTGTGTGTGTGTGTGTAAACACGAGCTTGCCGCAGGCCAACAGGTCACAGGGGACCGAAGCAATTAGCCGGGCGGGCGAGCCCGACACAAACAGCCGGCGGAGCCGCGGCCACGAGACGTAAACACGGCCAGGCGGCCTCTCCGGGGGATGCGTGACAGCGACGACGAGTGGGGGGCGAGTGGAGGGTGAGTGGGGGGCGAGTGGGGGGCGAGTGGGGAATGGCACAAGGGCCCCTCGCGGCAGCGCACGTCGCGCCGCTCGCGATCGCTCCTCGCCCAGCCGACCCGGAGCCACCCACGATCAGCGCCGGTCGCGAGCGTGGAGCGCGTCGCCCGGTGACGCCGCCGCCTTCACCGCTCTGCGGCGGTGCACAAGCACGGCCAACACGGCAGCTCAGCTCGTTCCGTGTCATATATGTAACGGGCGACGTTTCGGGGAACAGGTCCTTAAGTTGTGCTCTGAAGAATAAAGCGTTCATGAGCTATGGAGAAGGCCCGCTGCCCGTGACGTATTTTTTCCTTTCAAGGCCACTCACGGTGCGACCGACGAGCAGGATTCTCTATGGAGAATCTCCACGCGGTGCATCGCCGCCTCGTGACGATGCGGAGCAATCACCACGTCACAATCACCGCGTCACAATCACTGCGCTCGTCACAATCACCTGCACACAGCAACGCTGCTGGATCGCGCGGACCCCATGAGTGGCTTGCCCCCTCCTCCTCTCCCTCCTCTGCAGATGGAGATGCCACGTGTTCTTCATGTTCTGCAGTAGATGCCACTGGTTCTTCATGTTCTGCAGTAGATGCCACTGGTTCTTCATGTTCTGCAGATGTAGATGCCACTGATTCTTCACGTTCTGTAGATGTAGATGCCACTGGTTCTTCACGTTCTGTAGATGTAGATGCCACTGGTTCTTCACGTTCTGTAGATGTAGATGCCACTGGTTCTTCACGTTCTGTCGGTGTAGATGCCACTGGTTCTTCATGTTCTGCAGTAGATGCCACTGATTCTTCACGTTCTGTAGATGTAGATGCCACTGGTTCTTCATGTTCTGCAGATGTAGATGCCACTGATTCTTCACGTTCTGTAGATGTAGATGCCACTGGTTCTTCACGTTCTGTAGATGTAGATGCCACTGGTTCTTCACGTTCTGTAGATGTAGATGCCACTGGTTCTTCACGTTCTGTCGGTGTAGATGCCACTGGTTCTTCATGTTCTGCAGTAGATGCCACTGATTCTTCACGTTCTGTAGATGTAGATGCCACTGGTTCTTCACGTTCTGTAGATGTAGATGCCACTGGTTCTTCACGTTCTGTAGATGTAGATGCCACTGGTTCTTCACGTTCTGTCGGTGTAGATGCCACTGGTTCTTCATGTTCTGCAGTAGATGCCACTGGTTCTTCATGTTCTGCAGATGTAGATACCACTGGTTCTTCACGTTCTGTAGATGTAGATGCCACTGGTTCTTCACGTTCTGCCGATGTAGATGCCACTGGTTCTTCACGTTCTGTAGATGTAGATGCCACTGGTTCTTCACATTCTGTAGATGTAGATGCCACTGGTTATTCATGTTCTGCAGATGTAGATACCACTGGTTCTTCACGTTCTGTAGATGTAGATGCCACTGGTTCTTCACGTTCTGCAGATGTAGATGCCACTGGTTCTTCAAGTTCTGTAGATGTAGATGCCACTGGTTCTTCATGTTCTGCCGATGTAGATGCCACTGGTTCTTTCGAACGGATCTCAGGAACGGAACCCGTTGGTAAGGTCAGAAAGTTTGCGTACTTCGTATACATCGAGGCATTACTGTAAAAGATTAACAAAATGTAGTCCCTGCGCTTGATTTGCGAGTTTTGAGAAATTCTGAATCCCGGTATGGCCACCACGCCGGGCCACCACGCCGGCCTTCCCCCCCCCCCGCTGAGGTCACCTCAAGAGATTTCACAAGCAGTGCCTCTTGACCTCGGAATCAGAGTCGGTCAACCCTGGGTGACCGCGGGCGACCCCAGGTGACCCCGGGCGACCCCAGGTGACCCCGGGCGACGGGCGAGACGCCGACGCGGGGGTAATGTGCGGAACGGCTCGACCAACGGAGCCGCAAGAACCTCGCCGGCCGGTCGGTACACGGGGCCCGGTGTCGCGTTACCGTGCCAGCAGCGTGGGGGGGGGGAGGACAGCGCGGCGGGAGGGTGGACAGCGTGGGGGGGGGGCAGCGCGGGGTGGGTGGACAGCGCGGGGGGACGGGGGGACAGCGAGCCGCGGGATTTGCCGGCTGCATCTGTACGCGGCGCGGGCGCTCGCTCTGCTAATCCACCCTAAGGTGGTTTAATCCCACGACAAAAACATCGCAATCCCCTAACGAGTAACGAGGAGGGGGGGGGGTGGCCGCTGGGATCACTGACGAGGAGGCGGCAGCCCGCCGGGGCGACGCACGTGACCCCGCGCGTAGCCCCGCGCGTAGCCCCGCGCGTAGCCCCGCGCGTAGCCCCGCGCGTAGCCCCGCGCGTAGCCCCGCGCGTAGCCCCGCGCGTAGCCCCGCGCGAACCGCACGAACCGCACGAACCGCACGGCGGCAGTGCAGTGGGTGGGGGTGGTGTTGCAGTGGGTGGGGGTGGCGTTGCAGTGGGTGGGGGTGGTGTTGCAGTGGGTGGGGGTGGCGTTGCAGTGGGTGGGGGTGGCGTTGCAGTGGGTGGGGGTGGTGTTGCAGTGGGTGGGGGTGGCAGTGCAGTGGGTGGGGGTGGTGTGGCAGTGGGTGGGGGTGGCAGTGCAGTGGGTGGGGGTGGCGTTGCAGTGGGTGGGGGTGGCAGTGCAGTGGGTGGGGGTGGCGTTGCAGTGGGTGGGGGTGGCAGTGCAGTGGGTGGGGGTGGTGTGGCAGTGGGTGGGGGTGGCAGTGCAGTGGGTGGGGGTGGTGTTGCAGTGGGTGGGGGTGGTGTGGCAGTGGGTGGGGGTGGCGTTGCAGTGGGTGGGGGTGGCAGTGCAGTGGGTGGGGGTGGTGTGGCAGTGGGTTGGGGTGGCAGTGCAGTGGGTGGGGGTGGTGTTGCAGTGGGTGGGGGTGGTGTGGCAGTGGGTGGGGGTGGCGTTGCAGTGGGTGGGGGTGGCGTTGCAGTGGGTGGGGGTGGTGTGGCAGTGGGTGGGGGTGGCAGTGCAGTGGGTGGGGGTGGTGTTGCAGTGGGTTGGGGTGGCAGTGCAGTGGGTGGGGGTGGCAGTGCAGTGGGTGGGGGTGGCAGTGCAGTGAGTGGGGGTGGTGTTGTAGTGGGTGGGGGTGTTGCAGTGGGTGTGGGTGGTGTTGCAGTGGGTGGGGGTGGTGTTGCAGTGGGTGGGGGTGGCGTTGCAGTGGGTGGGGGTGGTGTGGCAGTGGGTGGGGGTGGCGTTGCAGTGGGTGGGGGTGGCGTTGCAGTGAGTGGGGGTGGTGTGGCAGTGGGTGGGGGTGGCAGTGCAGTGGGTGGGGGTGGTGTTGCAGTGGGTTGGGGTGGCAGTGCAGTGGGTGGGGGTGGCAGTGCAGTGGGTGGGGGTGGCAGTGCAGTGAGTGGGGGTGGTGTTGTAGTGGGTGGGGGTGTTGCAGTGGGTGTGGGTGGTGTTGCAGTGGGTGGGGGTGGTGTTGCAGTGGGTGGGGGTGGCGTTGCAGTGGGTGGGGGGTGGTGTGGCAGTGGGTGGGGGTGGCGTTGCAGTGGGTGGGGGTGGCGTTGCAGTGGGTGGGGGTGGTGTGGCAGTGGGTGGGGGTGGCAGTGCAGTGGGTGGGGGTGGTGTTGCAGTGGGTTGGGGTGGCAGTGCAGTGGGTGGGGGTGGCAGTGCAGTGGGTGGGGGTGGCAGTGCAGTGAGTGGGGGTGGTGTTGTAGTGGGTGGGGGTGTTGCAGTGGGTGTGGGTGGTGTTGCAGTGGGTGGGGGTGGTGTTGCAGTGGGTGGGGGTGGCGTTGCAGTGGGTGGGGGTGGTGTGGCAGTGGGTGGGGGTGGCGTTGCAGTGGGTGGGGGTGGCGTTGCAGTGGGTGGGGGTGGTGTTGCAGTGGGTGGGGGTGGCAGTGCAGTGGGTGGGGGTGGTGTTGCAGTGGGTGGGGGTGGCAGTGCAGTGGGTGGGGGTGGCAGTGCAGTGGGTGGGGGTGGCAGTGCAGTGAGTGGGGGTGGTGTTGTAGTGGGTGGGGGTGTTGCAGTGGGTGTGGGTGGTGTTGCAGTGGGTGGGGGTGGTGTTGCAGTGGGTGGGGGTTGGCGTTGCAGTGGGTGGGGGTGGTGTTGCAGTGGGTGGGGGTGGTGTTGCAGTGGGTGGGGGTGGTGTTGCAGTGGGTGGGGGTGGTGTTGCAGTGGGTGGGGGTGGCAGTGCAGTGTGTGGGGGTGGTGTTGCAGTGGGTGGGGGTGGTGTTGCAGTGGGTGGGGGTGGTGTTGCAGTGAGTGGGGGTGGTGTTGCAGTGGGTGGGGGTGGTGTTGCAGTGGGTGGGGGTGGCAGTGCAGTGTGTGGGGGTGGTGTTGCAGTGGGTGGGGGTGGTGTTGCAGTGGGTGGGGGTGGTGTTGCAGTGGGTGGGGGTGGCGTTGCAATGGGTGGGGGTGGCAGTGCAGTGTGTGGGGGTGGTGTTGCAGTTGGTGGGGGTGGTGTTGCAGTGTGTGGGGGTGGTGTTGCAGTGGGTGGGGGTGGCGTTGCAGTGGGTGGGGGTGGTGTTGCAGTAGGTGACGGTGGCAGTGCAGTGGGTGGGGGTGGTGTTGCAGTGTGTGGGGGTGGCAGTGCAGTAGGTGGGGGTGGTGTTGCAGTGGGTGGGGGTGATGTTGCAGTGGGTGGGGGTGGTGTTGCAGTGGGTGGGAGTGGCAGTGCAGTGGGTGGGGGTGGTGTTGCAGTGGGTGGGGGTGGCAGTGCAGTGGGTGGGGGTGGTGTTGCAGTGGGTGGGGGTGGCAGTGCAGTGGGTGGGGGTGGCAGTGCAGTGGGTGGGGGTGGTGTTGCAGTGGGTGGGGGTGGCAGTGCAGTGTGTGGGGGTGGTGTTGCAGTAGGTGGGGGTGGTGTTGCAGTGGGTGGGGGTGGTGTTGCAGTGTGTGGGGGTGGCGTTGCAATGGGTGGGGGTGGCGTTGCAGTGGGTGGGGGTGGCAGTGCAGTGGGTGGGGGTGGTGTTGCAGTGTGTGGGGGTGGCGTTGCAATGGGTGGGGGTGGCGTTGCAGTGGGTGGGGGTGGCAGTGCAGTGGGTGGGGGTGGTGTTGCAGCGGGCGCGCGCTGCGTGCCACCACAAGGGACGCTTGTTAACCAGCGCCGTGCAGTTGTTCTTGAAATAGCTCAGAGAGACGATGCTTCGCGTTCACACCGTATGGCGTTAGCGCTGCCCGTCTTGTCTGCCGGTGCGGGATGGCGGCCGGTGGACGGCCAAGAACAGCGCCGACGTCATTCATGCAAACTCTGACCGTCGGGGGGGGGGGGGCTCGAGGTATAGTGCGCTAACCACGGCGCCACCGCTCCCCAACACGACCCCGGTGACGACCCGCGTTCGCCGGCCATGCCGAGTGTCGTCCGCCACCATGTCCGACGTTTCCGCGCCACGCCCTTGGGGAGCGTCTCCACCGAATGCGCCCAAACACCCGGTGACCCGGTCAATTCCTCTTGCTCCGCGCGGCACTTGTGGCACGCAGCAGCCTTCCGAGTGGCGAACAGATTTTTTTTTTAAATGACCCGAAATCTTTCCCCCACCCCCCACCGTCCAGACCCAAGTTTAGGATTCGTTAAGACCCGGGGGGTTCCGCGGGAACGCCGACCGCCGAGTTGACGCGGCACCGCGTGGGTTGACCTCGGCTCACCGCCGCCGCCGGCAACGCGTCCCTCGCCCGCCCAGTCGATCCGCGAGCCGGGGGCCGATCACCACCCCGGCACCGCTCTCGCCGACCCCCCCCCCTCCACCCCGCCGCCGCTAATTAGGAGCGGCTTTCTCCTCCCAATCAATCGCCAACGAAACGCTCGGACTCGTCGCGGACCCAACATGGTGGGGGAGGGGGGGGGTTGGGGATCGCTGGGCCCTGCCGCACCAGGGCAGCGACGCGACCAGCTAAGGCTCCTCATCTCCTGCTGGCACGGCCCGAGCCGAAAGTCGGGCCCTCACGGCACGGGTGGTTGCCGCCGGTTCTTTGCCGTACCGAGCCGTTGACCCAAACCGTGGTGCACCGCGCGGCGCCGTCGGATGCGCTTACGCGGCCGTCTGGAACGCTCTTCATCACGATATTAGGAAGGCCGTTGGGAGCTGTGCGCTTTTAAATCATCATCCAGATTGACAAACTCATTTCTTTAAAACAGCTTGTTGTTGTTGTTGTGTTTAGTTTCCTCTCCCCGCCCCTCCGATTAGCACAGTTGGCTACACACAGTGCCAAAGCAATTCTACGTACGTAGACAAATACGCCGGCGTGGCAAGGCGTCTGAATCTGGATCGGGGCCAAGCAGGGCCAGGGGTGAGGGGGGGGTGAACGATGCGCGCCACGTCAGTCGGTACGCCGCGAGGACACCGCCGTCACCTTCACGCATCTCGGTGGCGTCACCAAAAACAAAGATCCCCCGTATATCCTTAACAGACTGTTGGGGCAAGTGCTGTTAGCGAGCACCTATGAAGGCCGGTACTGTGGCACACGAGGGGGTGGGTGGCCAGCACCACGCCCGCCTGCTTTTGTCTCCCCAGTGGCGATGTTTACACAGCGCACCAGGTACTCATTTGAGGCCGAGTAGACCTAGGGGAGGCCCAGGACCGGATCGAATAATCGTCACCGGTGTTGGCCGTGAGCGAGAATCGAACTCGGGTCGCCGGGTTCGTAGGACAAAACGCTAACCGCTACGCCACCGCTCCCTGCACACATGCGCGCACTTGCTTCTGCGGTGATAATTGTCAGTGGAAACGGGATTTTTCGCAAAAACGGTGGTAAAGAATTGGACCTGTGGGATCAACAAACGGTCAAGTGAAGTTTCGCACCACTCTAACTTAACCCACCCGTGCTGCGTGCCGACCGAGGCCGATGCTGCGGCGAAATCGTCGCCACGGGGGGGGGGGGGGGGGGAGCGCTATCTGACTCTACAGTCGGGGGGCCCTGTGGGGCTTTTCCATTTGGGTCATCCCGAATGCCCCAGTGTAAACAATTTGAAAACAAACTTTGCAAAGCGCGATAAGCGCAGGGCGCACGTGCGGCAATCCCGTGGGACGCTCGCTTCAGCAACTATACGCGCAGGCAGAGGCGGCTAGCAGATGTTAACTACCTCGCCCAGTATACAGCAGGCCGTGGGTTCGATCCTGACCCTGACGCCTGCTGCTGTATATTTGGAGTTTGCGTCTCTCTCTCTCTCCCCGTGGCTGCTTGGATTTTTCTCCGGGTCCTGCGGCTATTCCCTCCACATTTAGAAACGAGCGTTTAGAGTATTCGGCTGCTGTAACTTTCCACGTGAACTAATGTTGTTCGGGTGAACGAACGTTCGGGTTTTACGAAATTTCGCGTCCAAATGAAATCGAATTTCCGCGTTCGCGAAATTTCACTCCGGCCCCGCGCGCCGCGAGGTCATCGAACGAGGCTGCAACACCGATCCACACCGGCGTCACGGCAAAGCCTCAACATCGCACCGCTAGTCATTCCAAAGTCGCGAGTTACCCGAAAATGTATTGTTTTTTTTCACTTAATATTCTTAAATCGTTTTAATACTCGTCAGTTATTATAATTCCTTTGTATTGTAAAAAGTGAGATAGGGGTGTAGTTTTAGGTTTTGAGCAGAGCTGGAATGACAGTCCAAAACACATCCCTAACTTTAAATATTAACTTAATGGGAAAAGCCATTTTCTATTTTCGAAATTTCGTCTTTGCACGCGCTTTTTGAAAGAACAGATCCCCTTTTCATAAAAACGAGGGATGCCTGCGCGTGCTACGCGTGGCACGACAGCTATGAGGATGAGGGAGGGGCTTCATCTGCATATTAATTTCACCGTTGTTTACCATCTCCGCAACGACGTTGAAGATAATTTTGCATCAATATCCTCCGCTTGACGTTCATTATCATCATCATCGCGGCAACGCCCCCCCCTCCGCCAGGCGTCCGACATCGTCATCATCGTCCGTGCGATTCTCCACGGCCCACAAAGCCGCGCAAACGGCCCAGGGGAGCGAATGCGCGAGCACGGCCGCCATCGCCCCTTCTCATGATAATTCAAGCGCCACCTCCCATTCTCTCTCCACATCCTCCTCCCTTTCTCATGGCCACACTCTCACAGCACTCCCTCCTCCCCCTCTGCAACCTCAATGAGTGGAATTCTCACCAACGGCTGGCCGAATAACACGCAACACAAAAGCCACAAAAACCGTAACAAGTAATTTCCCGCCTTCTCCAGTGGGATCCAATCAGCGCCCGAGGCATCGGTGCTCATCTCCTGTTTGCAGCCCTCATGAGCCTGTGGATAGAAATTCCACATTCCTATGGCAGGCGGGGGAGCGGTGATGAGTCAATCCGGAGGACAAACACTGTCGACTGCCTCCCAAAAAAAAGAGCGACTATTTATTCGACCCCGGCGGGAGGAAGGTTGGGCTGAGTGAACCCCAACCCGACCGGGGCTTCAACTCACGACCCCCCAACCGGGAGCCGCTCGCTCTGCCACCGAGCCACGGCGTGGCCGCTGCCCGACGGGGAGCGCTGGCAAGCTCCTTGCGCCGTGCCGACGGGGCAATGCGAGACCAGGGCCGGATTAAGGTTCTTGTATTGTCGGCCTTCAGTGATAACTCTGTACAGTTGGTACTGCCCAGCTAAAGATGATTAAATATAAACGGTCTCCGATCGACCATAGGACAACACCGCTGTCTTGTCTTGCCTTGCACTGATATTACTCCCTCTTGAGAATGAGATTGTGAAGATGTTATTTGTTAATTTTGTGAAGAAATGTTCTCGAAAAGTTCATCTCCGGCGTTAATTTCTCCCTCTCCTTATAAAAAAACAATTGACATGACTCTGCCTCTTTGTATGTACTTTGTATATACACTGTGCCTATCCTTGCTATATAAATATATTTATTCAAGAAGATATCTTGGTTAAAACATTTTATGGTACAAACCAAAATAAAACATGGTCAAAATGTTTTTGCATAGGCCCTTTAGTTTTCATAGGCCCCAGGCACACCGCCTACTGCGACCTATTGGATAATACGGCCATGGTGGGTGGGTGGGTAAGTGAGTGGGTGGGTGAGTGGGTGGGTGAGTGGGTGAGGGGGTGAGTGATTTGGTGAGTGAGTGGGTGGGTGAGGGGGTGGATGGGTGATTTGGTGAGTGAGTGGGTGGGTGAGTGAGTGGGTGGGTGAGGGGGTGGATGGGTGATTTGGTGAGTGGGTGAGTGAGTGGGTGAGTAGGCCCTAGGCACACCACCTACTGCGGCCTATTGGATAAAACGGCCCTGCCCGAGACGTGCGGTCGCAGTGAGATGCTAAAGAAATCTACCGCATGGTCATCCGCCACGTGCATCGCACCGACCATCGGCAGAGTTCGAAACCCGAAGCGGTCCCGGGGGGCCGCCCTCTGCCAACCTGTTATTGACCAGCGAGGTGAAGTATAGTCAAACGACCCCCGTGACCGACACTAGGGTGGGGGAGGCCTTCATCCGGCAGTGGAATGACACAAGGCTGTTACATCATTACAGCCGAAGTAAAGCCGTAGTTTATTAATCCGGGGCACACGCGGACAAATCGGAAATCGTGTTTTGGACTTTGACCAATTGGTTTAAAATGAGTGGTAACGTTTTGGCCACTCCACTGCCCCTCCTGTGTGAAGGTTTCCCGGATTGTGTGAGAAGTTTGGGATTGTGGTCTGGGATGTTGAGACCTGTGAGTGTAGAATGTATTATGCTCTCCCCCTGTCCTGCAGAGCGCCTGAGTGTGAGTGTGTGAGTGAGCGTGAGTGTGTGAGTGAGCGTTAGTGAATGAGTGAGTGTGAGTGAATGTGAGTGAAAAAATGAGAGTCAATGAATGGGAGTGAATGAGTGTATGTGGGTGAATTGAGTCTGGGTGAGTGAGTGAATGAATGCAAGTGTATGAGTGAGTGTGAGTGCATTTGAGAGTGCGTGTGTATGAGTGAGTGAATAAGTGTGAGTGAATGAGTGTGTGTGAGTGCGTGCGAGAGAATGAGTGCGAGCGAGTATGATGAATGAGTCTGTGAATGAGCGATTGTGTGCGAGTGCGAGCGAGTGAGTGAATGAGTCAGTGTGTGAGTGAGTGAATGAGCGAGTGTGTGTGCGCGAGTGTGAGTCAATGGGTGCGAGTGAATGAGTGTGAGTGAGTGAATGAGTGTGAGTGAGTGAATGAGTGTGGGTGAATGAGTGCGAGCGAGCAAGAGTGTGAGTGTGCGAGTGAATGAGCGAGTGTGTGCGAGTGCGAGCGAGTGAGCGAGTGAATGAGCGAGTGTGTGCGAGTGCACGTGAGCCAGTGGAGTTTGTGAGTCCTCTCCCCGTGTTCCCCGTGGGTTTCCTCCGGGCGCTCAGATTTACCCCCACAGCTAAAAACCCACCCACACGGTGTCACCGGCATCGGCCAAACAACCTCCCGATGCCGAAAGATCAGCAGCACATCACTCAGTTGGGATCACACGGCAGCACCAGCAGCACCATCGCCCCCTCCTGTACACCGAGTCTTGAAGACTCCGCACGGCTTTCTTGGCTGAAGGTGCATAAAGTAAATATATCACCAATGTTGACTGTGAGGCTGCCTCATCTCGTGGAACTGCGTTGAATGTTCCCCATGTCAATGCGGAATGCAACTCCGGGTCACCCACATCTAAAAGCAAAATAGACCCCCCCCCCCCACCGTCCCCAGGGTTCCACAATTTGGATGGAGGGAGACGCGGTGGGGGAGACGCGGTGGCGGGAGAGAGACGCAGGGAGGGAGACGCGGTGAGAGAGAGAGAGAAACGTGGTGGGAGTTGAGTTGAAGCGCTGAACCGGGGGTAGAGGGAGCTAACAGGGGTTGGTGGTGCAGCGTTGTGGATGAAGGCGTGTGGAAACCGCGTCGGATGTTACACACCCCCCCGTTACGCACGCACACACACACGCGTTACGCACACACAAACACGCGTTACGCACACACAAACACACGCGTTACGCACACACACACACGCGTTACGCACACACAAACACACGCGTTACGCACACACACGTTACGAACACACACACGCGTTACGCACGCACACACGCGTTACGCACGCACACACGCGTTACGCACACACACGCGTTACGCACGCACACACACACACGTTACACACACACACACGCGCTACGCACACACGTGTTCTGCACACACACGTTACACACATTATGCACACCCACATTATGACACACATTATGCACACACGCCAATCGCGCACACACACACAGGTGCATGCTCGCGTCGAATTCACAAATTGTAAAACCACATGCACTCTAGATTCTGTAAAGTGTCGTGTGGAGTGCTTAACGATCCATTTGGGAAAATAATCCTTCCTCTGTCACACGAACTCCAGATCACCAGCCTACACCCAACTCTAACACCACCACTACAGCCAACTAACACTGCCCCTATACCTAACGCTAGCTAATCCTAACAACACCACCCCTACGCATAACCCTAACAACACTACCCCGAACCCCAATCCTAACAACACCACCCCTAAAGCTCTGACCCCAACCCACGAGACCCAGGTGACACCCGGCGCGGTGGATGAGGAAGCATTTGACGGCACTCACCAAGGCCGTGTACACGCGGCTGTGGTGACGAGTGTGTGGTAGGATGCAAACGCAGCGTGTGAACACCAACAACAACAACAGCCACCAACACCGCGGCTTGAGAGCGCACCGACGATGACCTCCCCTCGCAATGCGCCACCGCCCTGCGGCTCATCCAGGTCGAGGCGCAGCCCCTGCAAATGACTCGCTCGCGCCGCCGCTGGTGGAAGGGGTCTCCCCGCCAGGTGGAGCTTCAGAAGGGCACAGTTGGCTACGTACGGGAGTCGCTCACCCACTCTCACAGTCACTCACCCACTTGCACAGTCACTCACCCACTCGCACAGTCACTCACCCACTCGCACAGTCACTCACCCACTTACACAGTCACTCTCCCACTCGCACAGTCACTCTCCCACTCGCACAGTCACTCACCCACTCACACAGTCACTCACCCACTCACACAGTCACTCACCCACTCACACAGTCACTCACCCACTCACCCACACACACAATCACTCACCCACTCGCTCAGTCACTCACCCACTTGCACAGTCACTCACCCACTCGCACAGTCACTCACCCACTCACACAGTCACTCACCCACTCACACAGTCACTCACCCACTCACACAGTCACCCGCTCGCATAGTCACTCACCCACTCGCACAGTCACTCACCCACTCACTCACCCACTCACACACTCACACAGTCACTCACACACTCACACAGTCACTCACCCGCTCGCATAGTCACTCACACAATCGTATAGTCACGGACCCGTACGCTCACCCACCCTCCGATTAGCGTGGCTGGCTACGTACGGTGTGAAATAAGTCCAACAATATTGTACACACGTAGGGGATATTTGGCCTACTCGTGCATGCTGGCCAGACGTGTTGGAAGAGTTGGGCGTTACCCACCATCTTGCCCCACTATACGCAACTTGCCTATCGGCCCTCGCACTGCGGTGAACCCATTCACGCCGCTGGGCAGGCAGCAGGAGGAACTTTGATTAACTTTGCCAGAGATATTATTGATTATGTACCATCTCTCGGAGGTCGTGGGTTCTATCCGGACCCTGACGCCTGGTGTGTATTTGGAGTTGACATGTTCTCTCTCCCCACGATCGCGTGGATTTTTGAGCAGGTCCTCTGTGTTTTCCCTTCATGCTAATCAAGTACGCGTTCAGAGTATTTGGCTGCTGTACATTTCCACGTGATGATAAGCCACTTCCCGTTGCGCTATCATTTGTGGCCGCTTCTGGAAAAATAATATATGACTCAGTGGGCATTACGTGGTCAAGTAAAATAAAAAGTTTAGAATCAGTTAATTCATTTATTTGTAGCGGTTTGCTTACCGTTTGACTCTTTCTTGTTGTAACTTTCTGACCCCGCTCCCCAAACTGGACATCTGTGAAAAAGAGTTTCACAACTCATCTGATATCTCCAGATAAATCAGATTCTGATTCTGGAATGAATTATAAATTATTTTTTATTTTACCAGGTAAGGCCCTGCTAAGCTACATAGCTCTTTTTCAGAATCGACTCAGGCCATCACAGATGATCGCCCAACTAAGTGGCTTTTCACGTGGAAATCCAAAGCAGCAAAATACTCTGAACGCGTCTTTTGTAAATGTGACGGGGAAAATCCAGAGGAACCGGAGAAAAATCCACGCCATCACGGGGAGAGAAAGAGAGAGAGACACGCAAACTCCAAATATACAGCAGGCGCCAGGGTCCCAATAGAGCTTCTTTGCATACGAGGCAAGGGAGCGAACATCTGGGCAACGCGGAACCCTGGACTTGTCTCAATCGCAAGTCCGGGCGCGTTAACCGCGACGCGGCGACGGCGTCACCACCGCACACGAAGACCGCAGCATCGACCCGCCGGTCTGGATGCCCGGAGAACTCATCAGCGATGCGTCGCGATCAGCGCGATTCAATTGGAAAGGCGCCGGAAGAGGGACAGGCACGGACGGGAAGGAAGAGCGGAGCGGCGGGGCGCACGCAGAGCCCCGGTGGCCAGGCCAGGCCAGGCAAACTTCACCGTTCTGCTCAACATTTCTCCCAAGTAAATAACAAGATACGGTAGAAGCGGGCTTCCTCCTAACGACGGTGATTGGTTCCGCGAAACCGTCCGTTAAGTGATTTGGTCGCTAAGTGAGTCTAGGAAATTCCCGTTAAAGGCTTAATTCGGTTCGATAAAGGACAGTTTCACCTTTTTCACCCCAAAAAACGTACTTTATAATATTTAAACAATGCACATTAATACATAACGATACTAGCAACATTATATACACGTCGTATTAAAATAAACGTGGTTAATCAATGCATTTATTAATATTTACTGCACCTACAACAGCCCGTCGTAAGCAGGGGGATGGTCGCTAAGCGAATACATTGGGCTCTATGGAGGCACTACACTACAATATACACTACTATACATACGACACTACTATATACTACACTACACTATACACTACCATACACACTACACTATTATACACACTACACTATACACACTACACTACTATACACTACACTATTATACACTACACTGCACTATACACTACACTATACACTACACATTGGGCTCTATGGAGGCCTGTCATTAAGTGATTAGTCATTACAGGGGTGGTCGTTAAGCGGGGGTGGGGGGGAGCCCGGGGGGGTAATCGCACACAGTGTGGGGCCGCCCCCCAAAACATGGGGCCTGGGGCAGTCGCCCTGATTCGCCTACTCTGATTGAACATACAATGCATGCATCTCTCTCTCTCTAAAACGTTTAACCGTGTAAATTTCGCAAGTGCTGCTGTCACTCCACTGCTGGATGACGGAGGGTCCCGCCAGACCACGCGGGTTCGTAGGGATTATTAGACCACTTTGCACATTCTACATTCCCATGGCCGGGGGCGAGTATATTCCCGGGACAGCTGCTGTTGATTTCGCCACAAAGTGGTACAGTACTCGTTTTATCGACCCTCATTCGGGAGGGATGATGGGCCGATTTGAACTCCCGACCGTTCCGCTCGTTCCCGACCGTTCCGCTCGCGCCCGACCTCGGGAGACGTCACGGGGTCCGGTTCACACGGAATGGACGGGAGGTCGTAAACCAGCAGTGCATCGATCATGGCTCCTGATGACGATAGTGGATCATGAGAGCCGATGGCAATAGACGGGCGGCAGCACGCAAGCCACGGCGAGAGGTTACGAATACAGCACGCACCACACCACCATCACTAACCACCACCACCATCAATAACCACCATCATCACTACTACAATCAGCACCATCACCATTATCACCAACATCACCACCACTACTACAATCAGCACCATTACCATCAGCACCACCACCACCATTATCACCACCACCACCATCACTACTACAATCAGCACCATCACCATCAGCACCACCACCACCATCACTACTACAATCAGCACCATCACCATTATCACCACCACCATCATCACTAATACAATCAGCACCACCACCATTATCACCACCACCACCACTACTACAATCATCACCACCATTATCACCAACATCACCACCACTACTACAATCATCACCATCACCATCACTACTACAATCATCACCACCACCATTATCACCATCATCACCACCACTACTACAATCATCACCATCACCACCACTACTACAATCATCACCACCACCATTATTACCAACATCACCATCAGTACTACAATCAGCACCATCACCATTATCACCACCACCATCACCACTACTACAATCAGCACCATCACCATTATCACCACCACCATCACTACTACAATCAGCACCACCACCATTATCACCATCACTACTACAATCAGCACCACCACCATTATCATCACCACCACCATCACTACTACAATCAGCACCATCACCATTATCACCATCACTACTACAATCAGCACCACCACCATTATCATCACCACCACCATCACTACTACAATCAGCACCACCACCATTATCACCATCACTACTACAATCAGCACCATCACCATTATCACCACCATCACTACCACAATCATCACCACCACCATTATCACCAACATCACCATCATCACCACCACTACTACAATCAGCACCATCCCACCACCACCAACTACGACTACACTCAGCATCACCATCACATCATCAAAGGCAAACATCCCCCCGTGTATCCTGCACAGACTGTGGGGGAAAGTGCTGTGAGCGAGTAGCACCAATGAAGGCCGGCACTGCACAATCACGACCACCACTACCATCATCATCATCAGCCACGATCGATCCACTGCTCGATGAGGCCTTTCTCCCACCCGTCCCCTCCTCCCACGTCCCACCACGACCACCACCACCACTACGAACACCACCACGACCACAAGCACCACCACCACCACGACCACCACCAACCACGCCGTGATTTGTGCTCCACACGCTGCCCGTGGGGGTACAACAGCAACAACAACAGCAACAACAACAACAGCAACAACAACAACAGCAGCGGCAGCGGCGGAGACGGAGACCGCCCTCGGTTCACTGCGGCGCGCGCAGCCATCACGGACGCGGCACGAGGGGCGACGTGGTGGGGGTGGAGGGGGTGGACGAGGTAGGGGAGGAGGTGGTGGTGGAGGTGGACGAGGTGGGGGTGGTGGAGGGGGTGGAGGTGGACGAGGTGGACGAGGTGGGTGAGGTGGTGGGGGACTAGGACGAGGTGGGTGAGGAGGTGGTGGACGAGGGGGTGGAGGAGGGGGTTGGGGAGGAGGAGGTGGTGGTGGACGTGGAGAGAGAGGCGGGACGAGGGGAAGCAGCCCCACACACTCGAGGAGGAGGAGACGCGGCGTGGAGCGAGAGAGAGAGAGCGGTGGTGGGGGGACGGAGAGAGATTCGAGACGCGGGAGAGGCGTGGGGAGAGAGCGCGGGAACGGGGAGAGACACGGAGAGAGACACGGAGACACGGAGAGAGACACGGAGAGAGTGGAGGGAGGGAGTGCGAGAGGAGCGAGAGAGGGGAGAGTGGAGCGAGGTCAGGGGACGCGCACAGGGGGAAGAGAGCGCGGGAGAGGCCGACGCCGCCTTCATTCCCTGCCCCGAGGGTGGAGGGGGCACCGGGTCGGGCTCCCTCCCTCCCTCCCTGACTCCCTCCCTGGCTCCCTGGCTCCCTCCCTCCCTCCCTGACTCCCTCCCTGGCTCCCTGGCTCCCTCCCTCCCTCGCTCCCTCCCTGGCTCCCTCCCTCCCTCCCTGGCTCCTCCCTGGCTCCCTGGCTCCCTCCCTGGCTCCCTGGCTCCCTCCCTCCCTCCCTGGCTCCCTCGCTCGCTCCCTACCTGGCTGCAGCTGCTGCCGGCGGTGGTGGTGGTGGTCACAACAACAACAGCAGCAGCAGTGGTGGTGGTGGATACGATGCTGCTCCTGCTGCTGCTGCTGCCGTGTGAGAGTGGTGGGGGTGGGGGGGGCGGGGTGGGGGGGCGGGGTGGGGGGGTTGGGGGGGCGGGGTGGGGGGGGGCGGGCTGGAGAGCGGCGCCCCCCAGTGGCTGCCGAGAGGCGCGCAGCCGTCACGCAAAGACAAAGGCGCCCCGCGTAGCCCAGCGCAGCCAGCTGGGGCAAGTGATGGGGCAGGTGATGGGGCAGGTGCTGGGGCAAGTGCAGGGCAAGTGCTGGGGCAGGTGATGGGGCAGGTGATGGGGCAGGTGCTGGGCAGGTGCTGGGCAGGTGATGGGGCAGGTGATGGGGCAGGTGATGGGGCAGGTGCTGGGCAGGTGATGGGGCAGGTGATGGGGCAGGTGCTGGGGCAAGTGCGGGGCAAGTGCAGGGCAAGTGCTGGGGCAGGTGATGGGGCAGGTGATGGGGCAGGTGATGGGGCAGGTGCTGGGGCAAGTGCGGGGCAAGTGCAGGGCAAGTGCTGGGGCAGGTTATGGGGCAGGTGATGGGGCAGGTGCTGGGCAGGTGATGGGGCAAGTGCAGGGCAAGTGATGGGGCAAGTGATGGGGCAGGTGATGGGGCAGGTGATGGGGCAGGTGCTGGGGCAAGTGCAGGGCAGGTGCTGGGCAAGTGCAGGGCAAGTGCTGGGGCAGGTGATGGGGCAGGTGATGGGGCAGGTGATGGGGCAGGTGATGGGGCAAGTGATGCAGGGCAAGTGCTGGGGCAGGTGCTGGGGCAGGTGGTGGGGCAGGTGGTGGGGCAGGTGTTGGGCAGGTGATGGGGCAGGTGCTGGGGCAGATGATGGGGCAGATGATGGGGCAGGTGATGGGGCAGGTGCTGGGGCAGGTGCTGGGGCAAGTGGTGGGGTGGGTGCTGGGCAGGTGCTGGGGCAGGTGCTGGGGCAGGTGCTGGGGCAGGTGCTGGGGCAGTGCGGTGGCCAGCACCACGCCCGGCCGCCTTTGTCTCCCCAGTGGCGATGTTTACTACACACCACCACCAGGTAGCTATTTGAGGCTGAGTCGACCTAGGGGGGAGGCCCAGCACCGGTTCAGATAATCGTCACCGGTATTGGCCGTGAGCGGGAATTGACCTCGGGTCGCCGGGTTCATAGCGCAGCGCACTAACCACTACACCACCGCTCCCCTACACGACATTCACACTCACACACTCTCACACATATTAACACACATTCACACACACTGGCACACACTGGCACACATACTCACATATTCACAGACTCTCACACACTCACTGTAGGGAACAGGGTGGGGGGGAGACCACACAAACCGCACACAGATGCGCCCGGGTTGGGAATCAAGCCCAGGCCCTTCATGCTGTGGAGCCCCGAGTGTTGCCACTGCGACGCGACCCTGCGGGCCATAGAATTAGAGACCTTGAGACAAACACAAACAAGTCGCTCTCCCTCTCTCAACAGCGGCAGCTGTGCGGCTCCCACCGTCCCACCGTGCCACGTCCCACCGTGCCACGTCCCACCGTGCCACGTGCCACCATCCCACCACGCCGCGAGGATGGGCACTGAGTCAGCACTGACGGCATCGCGGCGGCCACGGAGAGACGCGGCGGCGGCGGTAGCCACCCCAGGTCGGGTCGCCGTGATTCCAGCCGAAGCGCATTCTCACCCCCCCCCCCCCCCCCGCTGCACCAACGAGGGCAACATCAAGCGCTGCGCACAACAGCAGTGCTCCTCAATAAATGGGCATCTCCCTCGCGTTGTCGTGGCCGGGTCAACCTCCCCGGGTCAACCTCCCCGGGTGAACCTCTCCAGTCAACCTCCCCGGGTCAACCTCCCCAGTCAACCTCCCCCAGTCAACCTCCCCAGTCAACCTCCCCAGTCAACCTCCCCGGGTGAACCTCCCCAGTCAACCTCCCCCAGTCAACCTCCCCAGTCAACCTCCCCCAGTCAACCTCCCCAGTCAACCTCCCCAGTCAACCTCCCCGGATCAACCTCCCCGGGTGAACCTCCCCAGTCAACCTCCCCCAGTCAACCTCCCCAGGTTAACCTCCCCAGTCAACCTCCCCAGTCAACCTCCCCAGTCAACCTCTCCGGGTGCTCGCCCCTCACCGGTGAGGGGGCCCCGTTTAGTCGCCGGCTCCCGGATGTCCGTCCAATCCCCCCGATGTCCAATCCTCAATGCCCCCGCTTTGATTCTCGGCCAGTCAATGAAAGTTGCTCTTCTTTCAGCGCAAGACCAAAACGCGACTCCTCATCGGCGAGTTCGAAAGACAAAGTAAAGACGGAGGAGAAGAGCAATCATACTGGCTCGGACATCACCCGGGTCAACAAGGTCCGTGTGAAATCATTTGCTACCTGAAAGCAGCAGCAGCAGCTACGAGACTAAAACGATAAAAAAAAATAAACTATTTTTTTTCTATTGTATCACGAAAGGCCCACTGAGCTGCATAACTCTTTTTCAGAAGCGACCAAGCCGCAAATGATAGGCCAACGAAGTGGCTGGTCACGTGGAAAATGATATCAACCAAATACTCGATGTTGATTGTTTAAGGGGGGATGGGGGGAATGGGGTTTGGGGCGGGGGGATTGGGGGGGGGCGTATTTACACTCGCAGCAGTATTTTACCCGGGCGGCCGCGGACGGGTGTCAAATCGCGAACGCAACCACGCACACAAAGACAAAGCTCCCCCGTGTAGCCTGTGACAGGCTGCTGGGGGACCAGTGCTGTTTAAGAGCAGCGCCTGTGAAGGCCGGCACGGCACACGAGACTGGTGTTTGGCACACGAGACGGTGTTTGGCACACGAGACGGTGTTTGGCACACGAGACGGTGGTTGACCGGCACCACGCCTGGCCGCCTTTGTCCCCTAGGTTCTCATTTGAGGCCGAGTCGACCTAGGCGAGGCCCAGGACCGGTTCGGATAATCGTCACCGGTATTGGTGGCCGTGAGCGGGAATCGAACTGAGGTCGCCGGGTTTATAGCGCAGCGCGCTAACCGCTGCACCACCGCTCCCCACACTCACACACACAGACACACATCCATTGCGATGGGCGTCACGTGCCTGCACTCGTTCACAGCGCGCGTGCGGCCACAGCTGTCACGTGTGACGCGAACATTCACGAATCCGCGTGGGCAGCACCACGTGGGCAGCGTGAGGGCAGCATCACGTGGGCAGCGTGAGGGCAGCATCACGTGGGCAGCGTGAGGGCAGCATCACGTGGGCAGCGTGAGGGCAGCACCACGTGGGCAGCGTGAGGGCAGCACCACGTGGGCAGCGTGAGGGCAGCACCACGTGGGCAGCGTGAGGGCAGCACCACGTGGGCAGCGTGAGGGCAGCACCACGTGGGCAGCGTGAGGGCAGCACCACGTGGGCAGCGTGAGGGCAGCACCACGTGGGCAGCGTGAGGGCAGCGAGGACTCACCGAGCACAGGGGACGGACGTCACCACGGGAGGGAGGGCGAGCGGAGTAGCGCAGAAGACGGGCGATGGCGTGAGGACGACGAGCAGGACGAGCAGGAGGAGGAGACATCGTGGAGAGCACAGAGAGAGAGAGACGCGTTAGAGATGTCGCGACAATGGGCTCGCAACACAGAGGGGAGGGGGGGAGGGTCGCAGAATCGACTCCATCTCCCGGAGCGGCAACTGAAACGATCACCACGTCTCTAAAAAATCACCTCCCCCCCCCCTCGCTTCACCCGCTCGCCCCTCTCCCCACCACCCTCCCGCACCCCCGCCTCTGTCCGGCCAGTCGAGGGGCAGGTCCCCGTGTGGTGGGGTAAAGTGTGGGTGACTCACGATTCTTCCTGGAGGCATGGCCAAGCGAGGAAGAGTCGGCGCAAGGTACCCCCTCCCCCCCCTAGTGGAGGCCGCTTCCGCCCAGCAAGGACGTAAGCGAGCAATTGCAGGGACTGCACCTTACCTGTTACCTTTTTTACAAGAATGCAAAGGAAAGTGACCGGATTAGAAACCCCTTCTCTCCTCGGGGCTCGGCTCAAGATGCGGGCCAGAAAGCAGTGGGCGGGGCCAGTGACTGGGTGGGCGGGGCCAGTGGCTGAGTGGGCGGGGCCAGTGGCTGAGTGGGCGGGGCCAGTGACTGGGTGGGCGGGGCCAGTGGCTGAGTGGGCGGGGCCAGTGGGTGAGTGGGCGGGGCCAGTGGCTGAGTGGGCGGGGCCAGTGGCTGAGTGGGCGGGGCCAGTGGCTGAGTGGGCGGGGCCAGTGGCTGAGTGGGCGGAGCCAGTGACTGGGTGGTCGGGGCCAGTTGCTGAGTGGGCGGGGACAGCGGCTGAGTGGGCGGGGCCAGTTGCTGAGTGGGCGGGGCCAGTGGCTGAGTGGGCGGGGCCAGTTGCTGAGTGGGCGGGGACAGCGGCTGAGTGGGCGGGGTCAGTGGCTGAGTGGGCGGGGCCTAGTGGCTGAGTGGGCGGGGCCAGTGGCTGAGTGGGCGGGGCCAGTGGCTGAGTGGGCGGGGCCTCCCCGACCTGGGGGGGCGGCTTCTTCACTGGCGTGCCCACAGCCCCCCTCTCCTGCCTGCTGCTGCGCGCTCACCGCGGAGTTAAATGGATATCTATAAACGATGTTTTACTTTAGCAGGTAAAGCCCACTGAGCTACGGAGATATTTGTTAGAAGCGACCCTGGCCAACACAAATGATAGCTCAACTAAATGGCGTATTATTATCATCATCGTCATGTGGAAATTCATAATGGAGCCAAATACTTGATTCGAAATGTGGAAGGGGAAAATCCGGAGGATCCGGAGAAAAATCCGCGCGACCACGGGGTGAGTGAGAGAGAGAGACACGCAAACTCCTAATACACAGCAGCAGCGGGCGTCAGGGTCGGGATCGAACCCACGACCTCCTGTGCACCACACACCACGCACACGTGTCGTGTCGTCGTCGTGCGAGCGCGTGTGGAAGACGCGGCTGCTGTAACGGCCCCTTGGCAGAAGAGAGAGAGAGAGGCAACACGTGAGGGTCGCCTCCGTGTCATCCAGCAGCGGAGAGAGCACGCGGGAGAGAGGCGCGTGCGATTCGAGTGAGATTTAGCGGGTGGCGGTGGTAAGAGTGGGGGGGGGGGGATTGAGAGCGTGATTGAGACACGCTGAGAGGTTGCCGAAGTGTGAGTGACAGGAGGTAATGAGAGAGAGAGAGGGAGGGAGAGTGATATGGAGGAGGGAGGAATCACAGAGCGAGCGAGAAAGAGTGAACAGAAGGCAGTGAAGCAAGAGAGTGAGTGACTGAGCGATTGAGAGGATAAAGGAGGGTGGGGGAGAGAGGTAAAGACTGAGAGTGGGTTAGAGAAAGAGGGTTAGAGAGAGCGGGTGAGAGAGGGTGAGAGAGGGTGGCCTTGGTGAAATTGGAGTGTAAATCTTGGTCCCGAGCTGCCAACAGTGTGAGCTCAGCACTGCAGACTCACACACACAGAGACTCACACACACACAGAGACTCACACACACAGAGACTCACACACACACAGAGACTCACACACACAGAGACTCTCACACACACAGAGACTCACACACACAGAGACACACACAGAGACTCACACACACAGAGACACACACACACAGAGACTCACACACACAGAGACTCACACACACAGAGACTCACACACACAGAGACTCACACCCACAGACTCACACACACAGAGACACACACACACAGAGACTCACACACACAGAGACTCACACACACAGAGACACCCACACACACAGAGACTCACACACACAGAGACTCACACACATAGAGACTCACACACACAGAGACTCACACACACAGAGACTCACACACACAGAGACTCACACACACAGATACACCCACACACACAGAGACTCACACACACAGAGACTCACACAGAGACTCACCCACACAGACTCACACCCACAGAGACTCACACAGAGATTCACACACACAGAGACTCACTCACACAGAGACTCACTCACACAGAGACTCACACCCACACAGACTCACACCCACGGAGACACACACCCAGACACTCACACACACATCCACCACCATCAACACCACCACCACCACCACACCATCCCACACATCAACAACATTCCACCATCCCACACACCACACCACGCCAACCCACACGATCCCACACACACCTTCACCACACACCATCACCACCACACCATCACCACACACCATCACCACCACACCATCACCACCTCACCACCACACCATCACCACACACACCATCACCACACACACCATCACCACCACACACCATCACCACACACACCATCACCACCACACCACCACCACACCATCACCACACACCATCACCACCACAATCCGCCGTGACGCGCCGCCCCGACTCCCCCCTCGCCCGCGCGGGGCGCGACGTCTCTCATCGCGAACCGTACGCGACGCAGCCTCCTCACCCGAGCCTCAGCCTCCTCACCCGCAGCCTCCTCACCCGAGCCGCAGACCCCAGCGCGCCGCAGCCTCCCTCAGCACCCCCAGCACCACCCCCAGCCCCCTGGCGTGCGACCCCCGTGTCCACGGGGTCCCCTTCGGGACGAGGTCCCCGACGAGCAGCGAGGGGCTCCGCTGCGCCGGCAGGAGGCGCGGGGGAAGGAGGAGGAGGAGGTGACGCGGTCCCCCACCCCTCGCTACCCCCCCCACCCCTCGCTACCCCCCCACCCCTCGCTACCCCCCCACCCCTCGCTACCCCCCCACCCCTCGCTACCCACCCCTCGCTACCCCCCCCCACCCCTCGCTACCCCCCACCCCTCGCTACCCCCCCTCCACCCCTCGCTACCCCCCCTCCCACCCCTCGCTACCCCCTTGCTGCTCACGAACCCCGCACGGGGCGGGCAAGGGGATATGAAGGGGGTAGTGGAGCGGGGTACACAGCACCCCTGCTGCTGCTGCTTTCCTCGGCACCCCCCCGCCCTTCCTCGAGCCAGCGCCAGTGGCCCCTACGCGGACCCCGTGACCCCCCGGGGTGTCTGCTGCGCGGGGGCCCCTCGATCGCTCCGGAGCGCAATGACGCAGCGGCGGCAGCAGTGGCGAGAAATCTTGGGGGTTCGGATCCCGATGCAGTCCGTCCTTGAACGGAGACGTCTGATTGGACGAGAGTCGCCCCCCACCGGTCACCCCCCCCCCCCGCTCTTTGTCTAAGCCACGCCCCCCCTCCCACACTTGGCTGTGATTGGTTGGCGACGGGACTCACATCGGGACGCGTGCCTCGCAGCTGAGCGCGTTCAGGTTCGAATCCCCGCACCGGAGTGTTTATGACGTCATGTTGTTGTTGCTGCTGCTGCTGCTGCAGGGTTGTTGTGTTTACTTTGAGTGAGAGTGCATTGTGCGTTGGTGTGCAGAACACCCTGAGAACGATTGTTTCAGGGTCCTGCGTTTCAATTATTACATTCTTGTTGTGCGCGCGGGACGATGCAGACGCCAACGAGCCGAGCGGTCAATTAGACTCGTCATCATCTTCATCGTCATCATCATCATTCTCATCGTCATCATCATCCTCGTCGTCATCATCATCCTCATCGTCATCATCGTCGTCATCATCATCCTCGTCATCATCCTCGTCATCATCATCATCATCATTCTCATCGTCATCATCATCCTCGTCATCATCATCATCCTCGTCATCATCATCATCATTCTCGTCGTCATCATCCTCATCGTCATCATCATCATCATTCTCGTCGTCATCATCCTCATCGTCATCATCATCCTCGTCATCATCCTCGTCGTCATCATCATCCTCGTCATCATCCTCGTCGTCATCATCATCATCATCCTCGTCATCATCACCCTCGTCATCATCATCATCATCCCAGCACTGCATCTGTCACGCGTCTCGCCAATGCACAACCTCGACAGCAGCAGCAGCGGCGGCGGATCAATGATTTGAGGGAGCGACGGATTGGCGATTCTCCTCCCGCTGTTTGCGCTGACAGAGGTTGCGTGCACGAGCACAGCTCACAACGACAACCGTGTATCTGTGTGTGTGTGTGGCGAGAAAACAAGTGTATCATGGGCGACGTTCCGGGCAATGATCCTCCTTCATGTGGCACACAGGGGGAAGAGAGGGATGTCTGCGGGTGCATATCCGTGCCGTGCATTCCCATCGTAATTAAAGCAACAATTGATTACAGCTCCCTTGGTCTATCTAATTATGAACTGAAGCTGTTTTCATCTTTCGATTTAAAGCTTTCGTGACTGCAGGGATTGATCTTCTTGGTTCTTTCGCTAAAGTCACGCAAGCAGCCGTCTTCAGGTGGAGAACAGACCTGTTCTCCACCTGAAGACGGCTGCTTGCGTTGTGGCCGAAACGTCGTGAGAATTATTTTATTATGTTTTATTTTTATTATTGTATTACTTCCCTTCTACGTGACTTTACCCAAAGAACAAAGAAGATGTTTTCATCTTACCAGGTAAGGCCTCGCTATTGTTTTCAGAAGTGACCTGTCCATCGCGAATGAGAGCTGAACGAAGTGACTTATCATCATCATCATCACACGGAAATTTATAGCAGCAGACACATTCTAAAAACGCTCGATGTTGATTCTCAATGTGGAAGGAAACCCCGGAGGACCCGGAGAAGAGAGAGACACGCAAACGAAAAATATACAGCAGCAGGCGTCAGGGTCGGGCTCGAACCCACGACCTCCTGTAGACCCGGCGAGGTAGTCAACACCTCCTAGCCACCGTGGCGCCCTCATACTCCACCACACTGGTCAATGCGGGTTGGTGAAGAGTGGGAGCGTGGTTGCAGGGGGGAGGGGGGTGATTTGGGGGTGATTGGGGGGGGTGAGCCAGAATCAGCAGCGGTTTTGACATCACTCGCCACTGATGTTAGCCGTGCGCGGTAGGTGAACTGGGGCAGTAGTAGTCGTCGTGGTGGTAGTAGGCGCTGTCAACGCGCACCATCTCGCTCACGCGCTGCGCCACGGCCGCACGCGCCGCCGTGTCCAGCGCTCGCACGCGCGGGGTGCCCGGAGAAAACCCCTCGCCTGCGAGGGAGTAACACTCAATCCCCGACGACTGCCCACGCTCTGGCGTCCTGTGTTGGGGTGAGTGTGTCGATACACGTGGGGAGTAACCGGGGTGCCCGGAGAAAACTCCTCGCCTGCGAGGCGGGGTTTCCTCTCAATCCCCGTACAGATGGAGACAGATGGAGACGAGTCCACAGTCTTGCTGCACAGGCGTTCGCCCCCCCCCCCACTCCGCACGCGTGCGCCTCCCCGTGGCTGCAGGCGGGAAGGCATCTCAGGGAAGCTCCCGAGTGCTGCCCATGGAGCGATGGGGTCGCGCGCCTGGCCCCGCTGGAAGTTCGCGCTCTTGCGGCACGCGGACTTGCGTTGCGCGCGCCGGCTTTGCTCTTTGGCGATCAACGGAGCATGCCGATGAGACCCGGAAAGGTTGAAACGAAACCGGTCCAGGGGGTTTTCTTGCTCAAACGGTTGCCGCTGGACAGTATTGGCGTGGAGTGGCAATAGGCCGATGAACACGCGAGCTGTGATCATGCGTGGAAGACGGAGCGGGGTCCGACTTATGCGGTCGCTGCTGTTTGTTGCGGTTGCACCCGATTCAAGAGCCGAGTGGCTCACAGGGCTAAACCTAATACATGAACCCAACTGATGCAGGTGGCTGCCTGTAATCAAGCACTGTGGAGGCAACGAAGGTTGGTGTATCTCGCACAGTTAAACTAAAACCATAAACAGTTTTTATATTTTACGAGCTAAAAGCCCCACTGAGCTACGTAGCTATTTTTCAGAAGCGACTTGGCCACAAATGATATATTAACCAAGTGGCTTACCATCATCACGTGGACATTTATATCAGCAGAAAAATACTCCAAGCGCGTGATGCTGATTTTAAACGTGGAGGGGCAGACCAAAGGACTCGGAGGAAAATCCACGCGACCACGTGGATGAAGACACCGCGAACTCCAATATTATACAGGCATCAGGGTCGAGATCGAACCCACGACCTCCTGTGTACCAGGCGAGGTAGTCAACATCTCCTACCCACCACCGCGCCCCGTTGTGAGACTCCCTTCGAGGAGGTGCCACACCACTCTGGCTCGCCGGGAGAAGGCAGTCAACGGCGAGTGGACTCATCGCCATCTGCTTCCATCTGTACGGGGATAGAGCGTTGCTCCCTCCCGCGGTGTGATTGCGGTGGCTGAGGAGAAATCATCTCCCTCGCCTGCTACGCAGGAGGTCGTGTGCTCGATCCCGACTCCTGGCGGCTGGCTGCCTGCCGTCTATTTGTAGTTTGCGTGTTGGAGTCTGCAGCTCGGACGCCCGGGGGGGGGGGGGGAGTTCGGGTGCCAGGCGCAGGTCATGCACGCTGCACCCCCCCCCCCCCCGTCGTGCTCCCAGGTTGTGCCGCCCGGCGTGTTGTCCGACGTTTCGCTGCGCGTGCCGGTGCAGCTTCTTCGAGAACCGAGTCGAGTTCTCCCAGGAGCTCGCGCGGCCGAATTCGCTTCTCGCGGCCCGGGATGGGGGCAGGGCCGGATTCAGGTTGTGTAGGCCCCTCCCTGTGCTGCAGGTACTGTGAGGCCCCCAGTAATATTTTCCAAATGGAAACAAAGTTGAAGGAAAAATAAAATTGTATTTTTACAAGGCTAACAACAAGTAAAATTCATCATTTTTTCTTGCTGTGGTTTTCCCACCTGATGATGATTGCTTGTGTTGCAATCGAAACGTCTTGATTTGTTTTAATTTTATTTCTAACTCCGTGAGTTGAACACAGCCCCCGTACTCTTTGGTTCTTTCGGTAAAGTCACGTGGGTACAAAATAAAATAAATCACGACGTTTCGGGCGCAACACAAGCGTCCGTCATCCATCTCCAGAAACGTCGTGATTTGTTTTATTTCTCTACCCACGTGACTTTACCGAAAGAACCAAAGAGTATGGATTCCTGCAGTCACGAAAGCTTCAAATCAAGATTATTCACAAACGAATTAACTGTTCACGTCATCAACTCTGGAGGCCCTCCAGCTGGCGGAGGCTCCTGGGCTGCAGCCCCTAAAGCCCCCGTGCCTTGATCCGGCCCTGGTTGTGGGGGTGGTGTGGGGAGCGACGCGTCGGACACAACGGAGAGAGCCGCGCGGCGTGCGACACAGCGCGACGAACGAGCGCGTGGCGATGTGTGCGCCACGCGAGACGATGTCTGCGCCACGCGAGGTCTTGGTTGTCGCTGCGCCAGGCACTGCGCCGCAGCCGCGCCACGGCGGCAGGGGGGGGGGGGGACTGGAGCAGGTCGCCAGGTGGATGGACGGAAGCGGTGGAGAGAGAAAGAGAACGACTCAGAGAGAGAGGACGACTCAGAGAGAAAGAGGACGACTTAGAGAGAGATAGCGGACGACTCAGAGAGAGAGAGAGCGGACGACTCAGAGAGAGAGCGGATGACTCAGAGAGAGAGGACGATTCAGAGAGAGAGAGGACGACTCAGAGAGAGAGGACGACTCACACAGAGAGAGGACGACTCAGAGAGAGAGGATGATTCAGAGAGAGAGAGAGGACGACTCAGAGAGAGGAGACGACTTAGACAGAGAGAGGACGACTCAGAGAGAGAGGACGACTCAGAGAGAGAGGACGACTCAGAGAGAGAGGACGACTTAGAGAGAGGACGACTCAGAGAGAGATGACAACTTAGACAGAGAGAGGACGACTCGGAGAGAGAGGACGACTTAGAGAGAGAGGACGACTCAGAGAGAGAGGACGACTTAGAGAGAGGACGACTCAGAGAGAGAGGACGACTTAGAGAGAGAGGACGACTTAGAGAGAGAGAGGGCGACTCAGAGAGAGAGGACGACTCAGAGAGAGAGGACGACTCAGAGAGACAGAGAGGGCGACTCAGAGAGAGAGGACGACTCGGAGAGAGAGAGGACGACTCAGAGAGACAGAGAGGGCGACTCAGAGAGAGAGGACGACTCAGAGAGAGAGAGAGGACGACTCAGAGAGAGAGAGGGCGACTCAGAGAGAGAGAGGACGACTCAGAGAGACAGAGAGGGCGACTCAGAGAGAGAGGTAGTAAGAAGTAAGTCGGCAGTTTTTTTTTTGGGGGGGGGGCGTCTGGCGACTCGACAAAGGCACCGATATGGGGGGGCGGGGGTGAGGGGCGACCTTGCTTCGTGTTACTTTATTTTAGTATTCGCCAAGGGATCCGTGTTGTTTTTAATGAGGGTCATCGGAGCAAATTTGCATTCATTTACGGAGACGATCATTTTGTTATTGACTGTGTGGGCGACCTCGTGTTTTCTACACCCGCGGGCGCCCTGCAGGGAACGCGTCGACCCCCTCGAATTCCTCGAGCGGAGCGGGTCGCGAGCTGGGAAGTTTGTCGGAACGATGACTTGTCGTTTCAGTTGTGGGTTAAACTATAAACTTATTACCATGAACTGTTTTTGGTTATTTTACCAGGTAAGGCCCCACCACCGAGCTGCGATGTAGATTTTTTTTTTCAGAAGCGACCCTGGCTGTCACAAATGATCGCTCAACGAAAAGTGGCGTATCATCATGATCACGTGGACATTTACAGCAACATCCGAATAACTCTAAATGTGGAGGGGCAGTGGTAGCAAAAGCAGCTACATATGTAGCTACATATGTAGTAGCTACACATGTAGTAGCTACATATGTAGTAGCTGCGGGCCCCGCACTTTCAAGGGCCCCGCGCTAAATGCTTTCAAGCTACCAATTCTGGTTCAGTGATTCTGCATTTGCTCTATTACTATAGTACTATACCGCCTTCAACTTTTATGAACGACTGGGTGTTTAAGGTTAGCGAGTTGTCGTATTATCTGGCTGTGTAGCAAATGACAAAATTACAATTACATCACTATGCAGGTTACAAATTTGTGTTTTAAATATTAACGTTTTTTTTTATTTAGGGCCCCTTTATAACATCACATGCTCCAGGCCCCGCACTCGCTTAATCAGGCACTGTGGAGGTGGGGGGGGAGACTGGAATACCCGGTAGAAAACCCCACGCAAACTCCAACAAATATACAGCAGCAGCAGGCGTCATGGTCGTGATTGAACCCACGACCTCCTGCACGCCAGGCGAGGTAGTCAACATCTCCTCGCCACCGCGATGATGATGAGAGAGAGAGACACGAAAACTCTAAATATTCAGCAGCAGGCGTCATGGTCGTGATCGAACCCACGACCTCCTGCAAGCCAGGCGAGGGAGTCAACATCTCCTCGCCACCGCGATGATGATGAGAGAGAGAGACACGCAAACTCCAAATATACAGCAGCATTGTCATGGTCGTGATCGAACCCACGACCTCCTGCACGCCAGGCGAGGTAGTCAACATCTCCTCGCCACCGCGGGTCGGCGGCGCGAGCCGCAACGCCGTCTCCGTCTTCCCAGCAGCCGCTCCGAGCAGGGACGACCGCCGCGGGGTGGGGGGGGAGCGTGCAGAGAAGGGCGACGGGGAGACGGAGTGAATGTCACCTCGTGCGCTCCCCTCGCCCCCGCCCCGCCCACCGCCTCCGATGATTTGCCGCAATGCAACTTCGGTGCTTTGTTTGACACGACGTAGCAGGAGGAGGAGGAGGCTTTCGCGACCGATATCATCCACGATACAGGTGCTTTTTTGGGTTAGATGGCCACGTTCTGTTTACGTGACAAACCTCACTAATTGGCTGTGTCGGGTGGTGGCGGGTTTCACGACACATTTATATATTTACGCGATTTAACCCAAAGAAAACCTCTATTTGGTGCTTCGGTTGGCACACTCTGAGCCGCCGCTCAGCACCTGCTCACTGGACTAGAGGCTGCCCCTTCTCCACTCTGCTGCTGCCCGGGTCGGGAACTGCCTCCCTCGTTATGAGCAACTCGCCTTTAGCCCGTCCAAGGATGGGTGTGTTGCAGTAAATGTGAAACTTGCAAGCGAAAAGCACAGACCGCCACGTGATATTAATTGCATCAATTCGTGTACAATTAGTAAGGGCGCGGTGACACAGACCTATTTCATTTAAAGGTTATAATCCCTTGTTCATCACGACGTCCTTTTTACTTCGATGTCTCGTTAGCGTTACGCAGATCACGTGACGTGAGGGTTCTGCCTTTGCAGTGAGGGTTGTGAGTTGACGCCGAGAAGGGGGGAGGAGGCGCCTCGCCCCCCATGTGGAGTGACGTCACCCGCTAATGATTATTAATGAGGGGCGGGTCCATGTCGAGGACGTCGGCTGTTCATGATTATTAATGAGGGGGGCTGGTCGACGTGGAGTGACGTCACGAGGGTTAAGGACATCCCTGGGTGATTATAGTGGGTATAAGTATTAAAAAAAAAACACGCTTTAATGAAATGTACCGTACGAGTAATGGCAGAACTCCACGACTCCAGGAAGTGGCCCCGAAGTTTGCCAGAACGTAAGGGACTGTGGCCAATTACAGCCAACGTTAGTTGAGCGTGGACAATTACACCCAATCCGAAACATAACATATAAAAATTAATGTTTAAAAATACATATTTTTTATGATAGAATATAGTATTGTCATCAGTATGACATAAGTATACCAAGTTTGCAGTCGATATCACATTGGGAAGTGGGTAAAAAATTTGTTACAAGATTTGAGGATACAACAACGACAACAACAACAGACAGATTGCGTTAAATAAAAGCGTGTAATAAGAATAGGTTGTTATACCCTCTCTGGCAATAATACAGGCGTTGTGTTATGATGTTCAAACACCAAATATAGATGCGTTTTTGCAAGGAACTTATGGTGAGCATGCAAACAAACATGGCTCTGATAATAACACATTCATTCTGTTTGAAACTGATTGGCCTACACCAGTGACCGCAGCCTTCGTCATGGCCCAGTCTCACCACCACCAGTGTCAGGCCAGAGAACAACAAAAGGCAAACAGCACAAAGACAATGCCACACGTATCGGGGCATGTATCGCCTGCGGTGAGCAGCTATATCATGGGAAACTTTTTGGTAGTATCAAGGTATGAATAAAATATAAAAAAATACTTTAAAAAAACACGCTTTATTGAAATGTACTGTCCGAGCTGCCCCTCCCCCTGCCCCCTTCCCCCATCGCCCCTCCCCTCCTTCCACATCCCCCGCCCCTGGGCGTGGCTCCCCGAGGCTTGCCGTGACGTAAGGGACCACGTGGTGATTTACAGGTAACGTAAGTTGAGCGTGGACAATTAGAGCCGTAAAAAAGATTGTTTAAAAATATATTTTTAATTTTCAATGATAGAATATAGTATTGTCATCAGTATGACACAGCTATATCAAGTTTGCAGTCGATACGACATTGGGAAGACGGTTGAAATTGAGTTACAAGATTTGAGGATACGACAACATACAGAGTAAGTTAAATAAAAGCGTGTAAAATGTTTAAAAATATTTGTTTTGGATTTTTTTATGATAGAATATAGTATTGTCATCAGTATGACGTAGGTATTTCAAGTTTGCAGTCGATATCACATTGGGAAGTGGGTAAAAATTGAGTTACAAGATGTATTTATTGAGGATACAGCAGACGGGGTGAGTTAAATAACAGCGTGTAATAAAAATGATCATAGGTTTTACACTTGGCGGCAATACAGCAGGTGTTCGAACACCAAATCGATAGGTTTTTGCAAGGAATCGAGTCTGCGTTAACCACATACAGAACTTGTAGTGAACATGGAAAACAAACATGCTCCGATAAAATTAAATCAAACAAATCACGACGTTTCGATCGCAACACAAGCAATCTTCATCAGGTGGAACAACCACAGCAAAAAAAATGCTGAAGTGAAGATTGCTTGTGTTGCGATCGAAACGTCGTGATTTGTTTTATTTTATTTATACCTACGTGACTTTACCGAAAGAACCAAAGAGTATGGATTCCTGCAGTCACGAAAGCTTCAAATCAAGAATGCTCCGATAATGTGCGCATTGTATTTGAAACTAAATGGCCTGCAGCTGCCTCCCTCTCACGTGCACATTGTTGGCGAGTTCACCGCTTCTGAGTCTTCAGGACTTCGGATGCCGAGCCGCACGTGATCAATCGCCCAGCTTCACCCCGCGCCTTGCAGGCAGTGAGACAATGAGTATGGCGAGAACGATGAACTCGTGTCTGATGTGGCTGTTGTCCCTCAATTACACCCAATACGAAGCTATAACGCTCTTTTTCACAATGTCCAGTCGGGACCCACGCGGTCAGAACGTCACAACAACAGACGCTACAACAACACGATAGGACTACACAGTATAGGAGAGGTAAGCAGATCATATACAACTAAAACCAGTTAAAGCCCCACTGAGCTGTTAAGCTTCTTTGTCAGAAGCGACCCGGCTAACGCAATGACAGCTCGCGTCCAGCAGGGCGCACGGGGTCAAGAAGACGCCTCGCACCCAGCAGCACCGCGGTATTAACCAGGGTGGCCAGCCGGTCTCCAACCGCGACTTCTCCGCGACAAAAGGCGGCGAAGGGCACGGCCGCTGGGGCCGCGGGTGGCGACCGCGCGGTGCGCGGGACCCGGGGTCGGAATGGAGCCTCTTTGAGCGTGGGATAATGGCTCCGTCTCCCTGTAGGCTTCATCATCATCACCACCCTCCTCATCACCCTCATCATCATCATCATCACCCTCCTCTCTCTCTCCCTCTCTACTCCCCACTCAGCATCTGCTGTCAGCAGGACGGATAGGGAGGTGGGATAAGGGGGGATGGGGGGGGATAGGGTGACCTGCCGATCGACCTGTGATGTGTGTGTGTGCGTGTGTCTGTATGGACGTGGTGCATCGGTCAGTCATCTCAGTCAACGCGTGGCACCTGCGTCTGTCCCCGTGACCTCCTGCCAAGTGGGCGTTCGACACTTCAAGTGGCCTTCAAGTGCACCTAGCCTGACACGAGCGCCGTGGTGACGTCACTTCGTGGCGAATGACCGTCGTTGTTGTGTTGGGGAGCGGTGGTGTCGCGGTTCGCTCGCTGCGCTACGAAGCCGGTAGGCTGAGTACGTATTCTTAGGTTTTTTCGGTAAAGTCACGTAGGTAAAAAATTTAAATTAATAAAAGTAAAATAAAACAAAATAAAAAATCACGACGTTTCGGAAGCAACACAAGCCTCCGTCTTCAGGTGGAACCGTCACAGCCACGACAGCTGTATCAAGTAAATGAGAGATTGCAGGAGCTACCACTCCGTTTATATAATGGTTGAGGGGGGAAGGGCCAGGAACGGCACACTTTTTATTAATATGGTAAGGTGAGGCTTAAGACTAAGAATAGACTGCATAACAAAGGACTGCGCCTTTGTTACGGAGAGGTGCGGTTTGTAACTAACACCTAGCATACATAACAAAAGTGTGAAACAAGAAAGCAAGTAAAAACTAAAACTGGTTAAACAACAAACTGGCTGTCTATCAATAACCTGTAATAGTTGTCTGTCAAATAAGATGGTCCAAATAAGTGTAGTTACATCTTTTTTGCATGGTTAATCACATCTTTCCAATGATTACTCAGTTTGTAACCCTCATCACGGTTGAAATTATGTCTGAGTTTGTATATTTGTATGGCTTCGTGTACAAACCTTTGATGGTAGCCAAGAGGTTTGCAGAGCACCTTGGTCTCGGAAAAGACAATTTCATGAGAGCCCACAGAGTTGTAGCAATGATCGGAAACAGCCGAAAAATCAGTTCTGCCGTGTTTCAGATCTGACTTGTGCTCGCGGACACGATCAGAAACATGACGTTTCGTTTCTCCAATGTAGCAATCACCACAACTGCAACTCAGTTTGTAGACTCCAGGATACTGTAAGTCAGGAACGACATCCTTCACAGATGGAATCAGATCACGGATTTTATGCACTGTACTGAATCGGACTTGGATCTTATGTTTGTTTAGAATTTTGTAGATATGTTTGGTCACGCCTGTTATGTATGGTAACGTGATAGTTTTGGTCGGAGTTTCATGTGGCTGTTTCTGTATGGTGGGAGAACAGCTTGGCGTATGGTGCGGTCAGAGTATCCGTTCATCCTGAGGGCCCGATGTACATGTCTTAATTCACCGGCCAGGTGGTGTTGGTCAGAAATGCCATGGGCTCTGTGGTATAGCGTTTTGATGAATTCTCTCATCAGACTCACACTTAGAACCACAGACTCACACAGAGACCCATATACTCACACAGAGACCCATAGACTCACACTTAGAACCACAGACTCACACAGAGACCCACAGACTCGCACAGAGACCCACAGACTCGCACAGAGACCCACAGACTCGCACAGAGACCCACAGACTCACACAGAGACCCCACAGACTCACACAGAGAACCACAGACTCACACAGAGACCCATAGACTCACACAGAGACCCATAGACTCGCACAGAGACCCACAGACTCACACAGAGACCCACAGACTCGCACAGAGACCCACACAGAGACCCACAGACTCGCACAGAGACCCACAGACTCGCACAGAGACCCATAGACTCACACAGAGACCCATCTATTTTGAACTGATTGTTCTTGTTTCGTTTGCTGTTCTTCCCCCGCACCTCCGATTAGCACGGTTGGCGCCGTACGGTGCTAAAGAAGTTCAACATACGTCCACGCTTACCAAGCCCCGGCTCTCTGTCGTTGGCGACATCAGAGTTCATCGCACTCCAGACGCGCCTCCGTCTCGCCCATCGCGCTCATTCTGCGCGCGCCGTCAAACCGACGCTGTGTTTTTGAAAGTGCGGCCGATTAATTTGCCCATTCCCATCGCCATCGTCGTCGTCGTCAGCTCAGATTCAGCCCACCAACCCTCTTTGCCTCGGCCGTGACCCCCCCCCCCGCCCCATGCTGCTCGGCTGGCGCGACAGGGAGAGACTGGAAGGTTCCCGTCCCAGCCCCATCGCCACTTCATCATCTCGAGTTCACCCACGACAGCAGCACCACCACCAGCAGCAGTAACAGCACCAGCAGCACCACCACCACCACCAGCAGTAGCAGCACCACCAGCACCAGCAGCCTCTGTAGCAGCAACAGCAGCAGTAGCAGCAGCAGTAGCACCAGCAGCAGTAGCAGCAACACCACCAGCAGTATCAACAACAACACCAGCAGCAGCACCACCAGCAGCAGCAGCACCACCAGAACCACCACCAGCAGCAGCAACACCACCAGCACCACCAGCACCACCACTAGCTGCACCAGCACCACCAGCAGCAGCAGTAGCAACAACAGCAGTAGCAGCACCAGCAGCACCAGCAGCAGCACCAGCAGCAGTAGCACCACCAGCAGTAGCAACACTACCAGCAGCAGCACCAGCAGCAGTAGCAGCAGCGGCAGTCGCGTAGTCGCGATGCGCCCTGGGATGCTGACGTGTGGCGGGCTCAGCGTGGGCGCTCCGGTGCCTCCAGCACAAGGCGATCACCACGCAGCGAGGCGCTGCTGTGTATCAGAGACACCGGCTGCGGTGCCTTCACAGGGCGAAGTTTGCTTTGTCACCTAACCCAGGGGGCACCCCCAGTAGCAGCTATCCCTGTGTGGCAGCACAAGGGGATCACCACGCAGCGAGGCGCTGCTGTGTATCAGAGACACCGGCTGTGCTGCCTTCACAGTCGGGGGGCGATGCCACCGCTCTGTGAGTGATCCCGACCGAACTGAGTGATTTGCAGGCTCCTGTAAAGTTGTTGTTGTAGCTCAAATGGGGACCTTGACGCCGGTACACGGGGTGGGGGGTGGGGAGGGGTGGGGGGAGAGATGGGGGGAGAGATGGGGGGTATGGATGGAGAGATGGAGGGATGGGGGGGATGGAGGAATGGGGGGGTGGAGAGATGGGAGGATGGAGGAATGGGGGGGGGGGAGAGATGGGGGGAGAGATGGGGGGGGGGTGGAGGAATGGGGGGGGGAGATGGGGGGTAGGGATGGAGGGATGTAGGGATGGGGGGGAGAGAGTTGGGGAAGGATGGAGGGATGGGGGGGGAGAGATGGGGGGGGGATGGAGGGATGGGGGGAGAGATGGGGGGGATGAGGGGAGAGATGGGGGGGGAGAGATGGGGGGGATGGAGGGATGGGGGGAGAGATGGGGGGGGATGGAGGGATGGGGGGAGAGATGGGGGGGGAGAGATGGGGGGGATGGAGGGATGGGGGGAGAGATGGGGGGGATGAGGGGAGAGATGGGGGGGGAGAGATGGGGGGGATGGAGGGATGGGGGAGAGATGGGGGAGAGATGGGGGGGATGAGGGGAGAGATGGGGGGGGAGAGATGGGGGGGATGGAGGGATGGGGGGAGAGATGGGGGGGATGAGGGGAGAGATGGGGGGGGAGAGATGGGGGGGATGGAGGGATGGGGGAGAGAGAGTTGGGGGGGGGGATGGAGGAGGGGAGGCCAGGAGTATGTGTAGCAATCAGGGGCGGTTTCTTCATTAGGGCGATTGGGCGACGCACCACCAATGTCATTCAACCACAGAGTCACGCTAGCCGTCACTGTGCCTCTGGATATAGTCCAATCAGCATCATGCTACGTTCTGTGGAGTACCGCCTCTTTTTGGGCGATTTCCCTCCGGCTGAGAATCGCCCCGAGTGGTCCCATAGACTTTCATTCAAAGATGTTTTTTTTCGAACGGGGTGGCGCTGCAATGCATTCTCTATGGCTTCCGGGAGGGCTCGCACTAACGTGCGTACGTCATCATACGTAAGCACGTTTCATCCAACAAAATTATTTGTCGCCACCTAGTGGAATCTCTAATAAAAGAAACATGAGTGGATTGTATTAATAGTGAGTATAGAAACAAACAAGATGCATTGTAAGAGTCACTTTATTTTTCATTAATATTAAAGAAGTGAAGTTGCCTTTACATGCTTAAGCTGTTAATTTGTCCTTTGCATGGGTGGACCTTATCCTTATCAATCATCCAGACATTTGCCACCCCTTAGAGATTTTGCAGGAGCCGCCACTGGTAGCAACCCTCCCGCACAACGGATTTTGGAATTTGCAGTGCCAAGACTGCAGCTGGCTTTAGACGCCGCGGTGGCGAGATGTGAACTACCTCGCCTGCTATACGGGAGGTCGTGGGTTCGATCCCTGTGGTCACGTGGATTTTTCTCTGGATCTTCCGGTTTTAGAGTATTTGCTGCTCAATCTAGATTTGAAGTTTTCGTGACTGCAGGGATCCACACTCGTTGGTTCTTTCGGTAAAGTCACGTAGGTATCAAACAAAACAAATAAAATCACGACGTTTCGGGCGCAACACAAGCGTCCGTCATCAGGTGGGACAACCACAGCAAGAAACTTCAGCAATTGTTTCTTGCTGTGGTTGTCCCACCTGATGACGGACGCTTGCGTTGCGCCCGAAACGTCGTGATTTTATTTATTTTGTTTTATATACCTACGTGACTTTGCCGAAAGAACCAAAGAGTATTTGGTTGCTATCAATGTCCACATGATAAGCCACTTCTCTGAGATGGCATTTGTGATAGGAGCTACATAGCTCAGAGGACCTTACTTGGTAACATTTAAAAACAAATAGTTGACTGCTTGAATGGAAGACTGCTTGGTAAGCCAGGCGTTGGCAGCACAGCAAGGGATTCTTGAATCTATATCTGCGGAATGTTGATTGTCACCTCCCCCCTGCTCCTATGAGTGGTGGGTGTTCTCCAGGGTTTCCCGTCTCTGCCCTCCCACGTGAAGCCAACCGCTCGTCGTCAGAACGGACCAAACATCCCAATGGTGGAGCAATATCCTGTTGCATGCATTGTAGTTGTTGCTGTTGTTGATATTGTTGTTGATATTGTTGTTGATATTGTTGTTAGTGTTGCTGTTGTTGATATTGTTGTTGATATTGTTGTTAGTGTTGCTGTTGTTGATATTGTTGTTGATATTGTTGTTAGTGTTGTTATTGTTGATATTGTTGTTGATATTGTTGTTGATATTGTTGTTGATATTATTGTTAGTGTTATTATTGTTGATATTGTTGTTGATATTATTGTTAGTGTTGCTATTGTTGATATTATTGTTGATATTGTTGTTGATATTGTTGTTAGTGTTGCTATTGTTGATATTGTTGTTGATATTGTTGTTAGTGTTGCTATTGTTGATATTGTTGTTATTCTTGCTGTTATTATTGTTATTAGTGTAATTATTGCAGAATGCACGTAGCACATTCAGGCGTTGTTTCAGTTATGTGTGAATCTACGAAGCGAGTGGTTCTTCGCCTCTACTGCGCCCTGCACCCCCTTTGGTTCTCACCGGTAAACAAAGACGTGAATACATCCGTAGGGATTGATGAAACAAAGGAAGTTGTTACTTGACCGTGCCCCGTGCTCAATTTGTGTTTTCGATTATTTACCTTCTCAAATAACCTGGGCCATGTCTCGCACCCCCAGAAAAGGGCATCTCACAGCATCCCCAGGGGGTGTCCACCCCAAGTTTAAGAAGAAGAAGAATAACTACTGCATTCTACTGAGAGATCAGTCAAGCCCATGAACGCCGTGTCGGCCATGCGTGTGTGTTTCACTTCTTTAGCCACGTCGTGCGGAATTGCCTGGCCATACTTCACCACGCTGGTCAGTTACGGGTTTGGTAAAATCCCCCCCCCCCCCCCCCCCCCCCCCCCGTTGGAAGAATATTGAAGGATCGCATCGCGCTCGGGACTGTCGGGGCGAGTAGCAGCAGCAGCAGCACCTATGAACTATGGCACTATGGCACACGAGGGGTGGGGGGCCAGCACATCGACAACGCCGCCAAGTACCCATTTGAAGCCGAGTCGAACTGGGTGAGGCCCAGGACCGGTTCAGATAACCGAGATGACATCACCACCGTTTAACATCACCGAGCAGTGGGGGGGGCATTGGGCGCGCGTGGCGGCCCCATTAAGGCGACGAGGAGGGGTAGGGGGAGGGGTAAGGGGAGGGTGGGGGGAGGGGAAGGCCCCCCCCCCCGGTGCCCCCCCTCCCCCGTTCGTCTCTATGAATGATTGATCAGGGCTCTGCAGTCCCATCACTAATTGAATCAACAGTAAAATTGACCCAACCAATTCATCACGCGTGATTACTGCACGCCCGCGCACGCACGCGCACATACTCACACGCAAAGACAAAGATCCGCCCCCTCCCGTGTAGCCTTCACAGACTGTTGGGGCAAGTGCTGTTAGCGAGCCGCACCTGTGAAGGCCGGAACGGCACGCGAGGGGGTGGGTGGCCAGCATCCACGCCCGGCCGCCTTTGTCTCTCCATTGGCGCGATGTTTACTCCACACCGCACCAGGTGCTCATTTGAGGTTGAGTCGACGTAGGGGGAGTCCCAGGACCGGTCCAGATAATTGTCACCGGTGTTGGCCGTGAGCGGGAATGGAATAGCGCAGTGCCCTATCCGCGACACTACCGCAAGGACACACCGCTTGTGCCAGGTTAGGTGCACGTTGAGGCCACGTGAAGTGTCGAATGCCCGCCGACAGAAGGTCACGGGGCAGACCCAGGTGCCACGTGTCGACTGACTGATATGACTGGCCGATGCACCACCTGTGCCCCCTACTGTGCCAACTTGCTGTGCTTTAGCCACCCGGCGCTCCGCTCGTTGTTGTGAGCGGCACTCCTCCGCCCTCCGTTGTTGTTGGAGGGTGACTGCCTCCAACTGCCCAGTAGCAGCGTCCTTCACGAGCCTCCTCCTCCATAGAGGCCGATCTTGACACCGCTGTTACTAGTCATCAGTAAGTGAACTCAACTCCACATCCTCCTGTACCACATCACTCCATCTCTTCTATAGCCCGTGCCTGTTTAGCCCCCTCTATCCGACCGAAAAAAAGCTGTTTAGGCATGCGGTGGCTGGATTTGTGAGCTCCTCACACAATCCAGCCTGGAGGTTAAACCCAGGATGGGTCTTCGGCAGGCCAGCCTAAATGTTTCTAACCGGCGAAGATGTTCCATTAGGGGGTTCCACGTCTCGCAAGCGTAGGAAATGGAGGGAATGACTGTGGCCAACAAGACCTGAAGCTTCGTGCGGAGCGACAGACCAGGTAGCTTCCACACAGCGATACGCAACCGATGAAAAGATAATGCCGCTCGACTGATTCTGAGTGAGACCTCTATTGTCAAACCGGAGCTGGTCAAACGCATGCACATACACATGCATACGCACACACACGCATGCACATACACATGCATGCACACACACGTATGCACGCACACGTATACACACACACACGCATACACACACGCATGCACACACACGCATACACACGCATGCACACACACATACACACGCATACACACACACGCATGCACACACACGCGCATGCACACACACACACGCACACACACACACACGCACACACGCACGCACACACACACACACACGCACACACACACACGCACACACACACACACACGCACACACGCACACACACGCGCACACACACGCACACACACGCACACACGCACACACACGCGCATGCACACACGCACACACACACGCACACACACGCACACACGCACACACACGCGCATGCACACACGCACACACACACGCACACGCACACACACACACGCGCACACACACGCACACACACACGCACACACACACACACACGCGCACACACACGCACACACACACGCACACACACACACGCACACACACGCGCACACACACACCCGCACACACGCCAGTGCGTGTTCCAGGAGGTTGGATCGACGGCCCCTGGGTGAGAAGACTCTCCGAAGAATCGCTTCAGTTTTCTTTTCCTATTCGGCGGCTCCTCGAGTGAGCTTCCCCTGGCCTGGGACGCGTAGCGAAACGTCGGACAGCGCGTGGGCGAGCTGCACATCAAATCAAGCACAGCCTCAACTTGATGTTAATTGTTGTTTTTGTAAACAATTGTCCGTATTCGTGCGTGTGACGATGTGATGGGGGGGGGGGGGCTTCGGTGGGACACGTGTGCCAGACAGGCGCCACGTGTCAGCCGAACATGAACTCGACTTCAGAAACTGAATATTTATTTATACTGGAGGAATCCGATGAGCTATGAAGCTCTTTTTTAAACAGGTGTTCAGTAGGGGCGGCTTCGAGCGTTACAACAACAAACAATGTATAGGAAATGTCAGGAAATCACTTAACAAAATAGAGACACGAATACAACTAAACGGGCGTAGCCCACTGAGGTATGAGCGGCGTGCCCACAGCTCAGTCGCGTCTCCCCCGGGGCCGTCTCGCCCACAGAGCACGGCACCGAGTGGGACCCCTCGTGCCGTGCGCGGCATCGCTCGCTCACGGTCACCCGATTAACGCGGCGTCCCCCCCAGCATCTGTCATTCCAGAATGGTCCTGTCTCTTCACTTCCTCTGCCTCCTGATGCCTCAGGGAGATGCGCACAGTAGCTGTGGGGCATGGGGATTGTGAGGGGGGGGTGTGAGTGTGGGGAGCGGTGGTGAAACGGTTAGCGCTACGCTGCGCTACTAACCCGGCGATGCGGGTTTGTTTGCCACTCACGACCAACTACAATCACGATTAACTGAACCGCTCCTGGGCCTCCCCTAGGTCGACTCAGCCTCAAATGTGTACCTGGTGCGATGTGTAAACATCGCCGGGCGTGGTGTTGTCCACCCACGCCCTCGTGTGTGTTGTGTGTGGAGGAGGCTCGTGAAGGACGCAGAGGAGGGCAGAGGAGCGACGCTCACAACAACGAGTAGAGCGCCGGGTGGCTTAAACGCAGCAAGTTGACACAGTGGGGGTCACAGGTGGTGCATCGGCCAGTCATCTCAGTCAGTCGACATGTGGCACCTGGGTCTGCCCCGTGACCTACTGCCAGCGGGCGTTCGACACTTCATGCGGCCTTAACGTGCACGTAGCCTGGCACAAGCGCCGTGGTGACGTCACCGCCACTTAGTGGCGAATGGCGGTTGTTGTTGTCTGTGTGTTGTGTCCGTGCGTGCGCGTGTGTGCGAAGCAGTGCGCTACGAATTCGGCCACCTGAGTTCGATTCCCGCTCACGACCAACACCAGTGACGATTATCTGAAGCCGGTCCTGGGCCTCGCCTAGGTCGACTCAGCCTAAAATGAGTACCTGGTGCGGTGTGTAAACATTGCCACTTCGGAGACAAAGGCGGCCGGGCGTGGCGCTGGCCCACGACCCCCTCGTGTGCCGTGCCGGCCTTCATAGGTGTTCGCTTATGGCACTTGCCCCAACAGTTTGGCGAGGCTATACGGGGGATCTCTGTCTTTGTTTGGCCGCCCAAGGCAACGTGAGCCGTCACGTTGCGTTTGGGACAGCTCAGGGACGGGTTGTGCTATTCCCACCCCCTCCCCTCAACATTTCGACTCGACTGCAGCTGAGTCGAAAGAAAGGTGTTGCTCGAAAGCTGAGCGTGATTGGGCCAAATCTGGGGCATCCCAGCCGATTCCTTCACGGGCATCGGCGGTGAGAAGCTGAAGATCGCACGGTCACTCACGGCGTTTAACATCTCATTAGAGCAGTGCATGGCTATCATTCTTAACCTGGGCAATGCCGGATTATCCTCGTAGCAAAAGTAGCTGCATATGCTACGGGCCCCGCACTTTCAAGGGCCCGCGCTAAATGCGTTCAAGCTATCAACTCCGGTTTGGTGATTCTGCACTTGATTCTAGATTAGAAGTTTTCGTGACTGCAAGGATCCATACTTTTTGTTTTTTTCGGTAAAGTCACGTAGGTAAAAAATAAAATAAATTAAAATGAAAACAACTAAATTAAATCACGACGTTTCGGGCGCAACACAAGCGTCCGTCTTCAGGTGGGGACAAACACAGCGAAAGAACAACCGCTTAAGTATGCCTCCGAGATGGATTCTGCACTTGCTCTATTACTATAGTACTATACTGCCTTCAACTTTTATGAACGACTGGCTGTTTAAGGTTAGCGATCTATTGTATTATCTGGCTGTGTAGCGCATGAAAACATACAATTACTTGACTGTGCAAGTATAAAATTTGTGTTTTAATATTTTTTATTTATTGAGGGCCCCTTTATAACAAAGGCTACAGGCCCCCCACTCGCTTCATCCGGCACTGAACTCGGGGTGCATCACGCGAGACGCATGTTCTGGAGGGGAGGGGGGTGCGAGACATGTCCGGATTTTTTTTTGAAGTGACATCATCGAAAACACAAATTAAGCACGGGGCACGTCAGTTACGCAACTACTTTGTTTCATCAAACCCTCTGCAGTTATGAACATTGTAAACATTTTTAACGATTGACAACCAAAGGGTTGCCAGGCTGCGGTAAAGGTTGTGAACCACTGGGTTAGAGTCTGACATTGACTGTGCATTCCCCCCTCCCACCCCGCCACCCTCCCCAGCCCCCCACCCCCCTCTCTAATCCCCCCCCACCTCCCTCCACCCCCCAAAGTCTTTGTGTGCCCCCCCACCCTCCCCGTCATTTTAAACAAGGTCGCGCTGCGGTGCCGCAAAGTGGCCTCGCATTGGAAAACTAAAACATTTTTTTATTGAACCAGGTAAGGGGCCGTCCATAAATGACGTCACGCACCTAGGGGGGAGGGTCAGACATTTGTGACGATGTGTGACGATGTGTGACGATGGGGGGGTGAGAGATGTGACGTCACATCAAAATGCGAAACTTTCAATAAATATAGGCAACACGTTCTACTTAATTAAATAGACTTTTAATAAATGTTTTTTAATAAATGTTTAGTGCCATTGTCTTTGTAGGTTCGCCTTTGGGCACTGGTGGTGAGATGAGGCCCTAAAGAAGGCTGCTGGTGTAGGCCAATCCGTGTTAAAGACAATGCCATCTATTATCACCAGAGCATGTTTGTTTACATGTTCACCACAAAGTGCCGTGTGTTCAATGCAGTACTGGATTCGTTGCGAAAGGTTTCGACTCGGTGTTTCAACATCTTATGACGTCACGCATCTGGGGGGGGGGGGGGTCAGACATTTATGACGATGTGTGACGAGAGGGGGGGGGGGGGTTTGAGAAATGTGACGTCACATCAAAATGCGAAACTTTAAATAAATATAGACAACATATTCTACTTAATTAAATATACTTTTTAATAAATGTTTTCTCCTGCAACATCAGAGTGCAGCGCCACATTAAATACGCACTACAATGACAATAGTTTAAAGCGATTTGAAGCATATTTTATTTTGGGGGGGGGGCAGAGCTTTGTGACGTCATATTTGAGGGGGGGGTCTGACTTTTTGTGACCCCGTGTGACGAAGGGGGGGGGGGGGTAATAAATCGTTCAAAATCGCGTGACGTCATTTATGGACGGCCCCTAAGGCCCCACTGAGCTACGTAGCTCTGTTTGCAGAAGCGACTCCGGCTATCACAGACGATAGCTCGACAAAGTGGCTCATCATCATCGCGTGGGAATTCATAGCAACAGACTAAGACTCTAAACGCGTGATGTCGATTCTAAATGCGGAGGTGAAAAACACAGAGGACCCGGAGAAAAATCAACGCAACCACGGGGGGAGAGAGAAGGAGAGAGACAGGCAGACTCCAAATATACAGCAGCAGGCAGTGTCAGGGTCGGTGTCGAACCCACGACCTCCTGCATACCAGGCGAGGGAGTTAACATCTCCTAGCTACCGTGATGATGATGATATAGGGAGACGCAGACTCCAAATATACAGCAGCAGGCAGTGTCAGGGTCGGTGTCGAACCCACGACCTCCTGCATACCAGGCGAGGTAGTCAACATCTCCTAGACACTGCCACGCCAGCTGTGGCTGCTGTCGAGAGACGGCGGAGGAGGAGGAGGGGTACGGGGGGGGGGGCTGCGGTGTCGTGGCCGCGCCGCTCTGCGCGAGGTGGCTGGCCCGGTGGTTGGGGCCGGCGAGCGGAGCGGCCGACGGAGTGGACTCCTGTCCCCGGGAGAGCCGCAGCGACGCGTGCGTCTCACTGTGGGGGCCAAGCGGATCTGGGATCACCGATGCAGCGTGGGATGAACAATTCCCAGAATCTATAACCGCGGTTAATTGCGAATTAATTAGCCAGCCAGCCGCGCGTGCCCCCCTGCCACCCGTAACGTAACACGGAGAAACACTTCGCGCACGAAATAACAAAATAAAAAAACTGTCGATTAGAAATCAGACGAATATAGCTGATTGCTCCCATCCTCTCCCAACTCTTCTGGGAATTGGTTACAAAGAACATTGCGTGTCGTATACTCCTTGCCAGCGGTGTTCATAAATATCACAAGCGCCACGCTGTCTCCACGCACCCAGCACGCCGCTGCCTTCCCATTCACCTATCCAGCTACGAACTCACCTGGGTTTTCTTTCTATTTCATGGAAAAATAAGAATAGGTTTCTAGCCTTTCTGGCAATGAAACCGGAGTTGTGTTTTAAGATGTTCAAACGCCAAATAGATTGCACATTTACGAGGAATCAAGTACTGCATTCACCACACTGTACTTGTGGGGGGTAGAGTAGCGTTGAAAAATAATTGTTCATTTTTGCAAGTATCCAAGTTCAACAGGAAGTGTTAAGATGTTGAAACACCAAGTCGAAACCTTTTGCAAGGAATCCAGTACTGCATTGAACAGACACGGTACTTGTAGTGAACATGCTAACAAACATGGCTCTGATGATAGCACATTCCTGCGGAGGGAGCTGGTAGGAACGTTGGGTTGCTCGGTCAATGGCCAGGGTCAACGGCGGCGTGGTGTATTCCGCAAATATGCCCGACTGTGAGGGCGGGCACAAGCCGGCGTGAGTAGGTTAAACGTTGAGTTTTATAAGGGCACCACGGGGTGACCAGCCCCTCCCCACCCATATCATATTAAAAAAAAACTGTTATATTGCCAGAAATGGTAGAACCTATTCTTATTTCTCATACGTTTATACTGGCAGAAATGGTCCAATGGCATTCTTGTTATTTGACCAGGTGAGGCCTCACTGAGCTGTGTAACTGTCTCAGAAGCGACCTAGACATCACAAATGATAGCTCAACGAAGTTCGCTTATTAATTATCATCATCAAAGAAGGTCCAATGCTGTATTATCATCACGTGGACATTTACAGCAGCAACCAAACCACGTGACGTTTGCTTGGTTAGCGGTGGCTTAGCACGCGGCCCTTATACAGCCCTGTGGAAGCAGCAAGGGTTGGTAGATCACACAAAGGATCACACGAGTCGGGGTGCAACTAGAAAGCTGGCTAGCCAGGAGGTGGCAGTGCAGCAAGCGTGGACCAATCTCCAATCTGTTCCACTTGTACGAGATAGAGCGTTGTCCCCTCGCACGCGTGCGTTTTCCCTGGGTGCTGCAATAATCCTCCCACGTGTATAAAAGGCTACTTTATTGGCCGCTAACACCTTAACAGGTAAAGAAACCCAGAGCTTTGGACCCAGGATTTGGACCCAGCTCAGCAGCTTGCTGCTGCCGTCCCATTCTTCTTGTGGTTCCTCCTCCTCGCCCCTCTCAGCCGGCCTCTCTCCTTCCCTTCCGCTCTCTTCCAGAGTGAGCGAATGCTGTGCGGTGGCGTGTCACGTGTGTGTGTGAACTCTCGTGATCATTGCTGTTATTATCATGAATGGGTGGTCGGAAGAACGAAAATCCCAACCTGATAGCCCACTCGTATGCGTAAAGACGACGCCTGCTCGCTTCATTGGCACGCTTTACAATCCACCGTCGGCAGTCAAAGCAAGAAGGGGCACGCCTCTGGTTAGCGCGATTGGCTACGTACGGCGCGAAAGAAGTTCAACGTGCATACACACGGAAGACACCCACAGCAGCGATGAAGATGCATCGGCTCCTGCGATGGAGCCAGATGGATTTTTGCATCGCGAGAGACGACGACGGAGTTGGGGAGACGTTCATCCAGCAGTGGACAGATATCGCAGATCAACGACCAGTCATCGTCTTGATGATGATGACAAAGACTCGTCGACTCAGAGGAGAATCTCCGCCGCCATCAACGTTCAAGGGCATTATAATTATCGGCAACTTAGTAGCTGGGAGTATTTTTTATTTTTATTTTTTGGAGGGGTCCGGGAATTCATACAATTTTGGCCGTCACATGAGCACACAGTGGCGACGAACGCGTGCGCGGTGTGTCGGCACACACACAGAAAGGTGTAACCACGGTGGCATGGGACGGTGGCTTTGTCGTCTGGCGCTGAGCACGTGAAGGATGCGTCGTGGCGGTGCCCGGGAGCATCGCTCCTCAGCGCAGAAAGCGCCGCGAGTCCACGCTGCTCTGGTGGACGGGTTGCCAGAGATGAGCTGCTCATGCACAGCTTCGGATAACGCTGAGAAAGGAAATCGCGGTTGTTGAGGACAGTCCCAACGTCCCCAAGAAACCCCATCACTGCCTCCCGTGTTGAGGCCACGGTCAACCAGCCTGACTATTCAATTACCACTCACCATCGCACTGCAGGTCACAACAACGCATTCACTCACCCACTCACACACTCACCAGTCCACTCACCACCACACTGCAGGTCACAACAACGCACTCACCCGTCCACCCACACGCTCACCACCACCACCACACTGCAGGTCACAACAACTCACCCACTCACCCGTCCACCTACCCGCTCACCACCACCACACTGCAGGTCACAACACACTCACCCACTCACCCGTCCACCTACCCGCTCACCACCACCACACTGCAGGTCACAACACACTCACCCACTTACCCACCCGCTCACCAGTCCACTCACCACCACCACCCTGCAGGTCACCTCGCTTCTCTTTTCCGCGTCTTCCCTCGCACCGCTCTTCTTTGGAATCCCCTCTCCCATCACCGCCTCGTGTACCCCCAACCTCCTGTAGTCATAATAACACTTTTAAAAACATCACCTTGCCGTACGTTCGCCGTGTACGTTGGACTTCTTTCGCACCGCGCGTGCTCTAAACGCGCCAATCGCGCGTTCCACTCCTCCACGATCGCGATGGTGCCGTTTGTCGCTGGCCGCTTGGCGGTGTCGGCTCTTGTCGGCGGGGAGGGGGGGGTCGGGGGGGGGGTGTGCTCGGAAAAATAAAAAATAAAACGTAAATTTATTTTAAAACTAAAAGTAAGAAGGGGAGAACCATCGTCGTCGTATCGATCACACCGGGAATATGGTTACACGCGTGCGAGGATGTATCGTCCCTGCGTGGGCTATTGGCATCGATCGCTGCACATTACGGGGTTTAAATTGGCCTTGGCGTGAATAAATAATGCTCCCCGTGTTCCAAACGGGCTAACAAGGCAGGCCCCCCCCCACCCCCACCCCGATAGGGGATTGTCGGAAGAGGTTTTGTTGGTCGGGGGTGGTGTTTTTCCCCTTCTCCCTCTATCAGGGGGGGGTCCTGACCCTGGGTGGTCAAGGCAGGCTGATGCTCCGCCGAGTGTTGGCAGAGTGGTTTCCGCGCCTCTAAATTATTCAGGGGCCCAAGCGCCTTCCCCCCCCCAGCTCCACTCGGCGCGTCTCGCAGCAGCGGCGGGGAGATCACGCGAGCCGAACGCCGCCCGCGTGCGCGTTTACAACAGACATCAAGGCCGTAATTATAATATAGATTGGGGGACACACAGTCCCCCCCCCCCCCAATATTCAAATATGCTCACAATGTCCCCCCCAATATATCGATATAAAATAGATTTCTGTTTATATGATTGGTTATGGTTGTACTTTATTAATCCCTAATCTCTGCCATTACGTATAATGAAGCAAGAAAAGGTAAAAAATAAAAAAACAGAGCAATGTAATACAATACACTATTTGACATTATTGTAAAAAAATGTATTAAAAGTCCATCCTATGTGTGAGTGAATTTTTTTTATATTTTAGGCAGGAAATGAGTTTTCAAATTTAGATTTTTTTTTCTGGGGTGGGACCCCCAGACCCCCTGGAAGATGTGGTCCCCCCCAATGTTGACTCCATGGCTCCGGCCTTGACAGACATGCATCTGCACATTGCGTGTGGGTGCGTCCGATTCCATTGGCTTGCCACACCGATATTGCACCCGGGCAGCATGTAGGCACGAGAAATACAAACCTCTGGGTCGGTTTCCACCCTCAGGGTCTCGTCGGCGGCCGGGCTTGCTAAAACACACGCAAGACGCAATGGTTACATGATGTTACTGGCGAGAGAACAACGTCTACACTGCGGGGGCTGTCTTGATTTGAAGCTTTCGTGACTGCAGGAATCCATACTCGGTAAAGTCACGTAGGTAGAATAATAAAATAAATCACGACGTTTCGGGCGAGGGATGACGGACGCTTGGGTTGCGCCCGAAACGTCGTGGGACGTTGCCATCATTGTCCCGCTGCTGTTGCTGCTGCACATTCACAGCCGCATTCACCCCACGCCGACCTTTCAAAGACATTTCTGAAAGGCTACTCGTGTCTTAAATGCCCATCCCCCCATCACCACCAAATATTTCTCCCGGCGTTCGAGCGACACTGAGCCTTTCTCATCGGTCACAGTCGCGATCTCCGTAAAAAACGAGACAAATCGCATGCTCGTGTATTTTTCTTGTTATTCACTTTGGATTGAACGATACGGGGGGGGGGGGTATTGAGTAGCGTGTTGTACGTTGAAAAATAATAATTCATTTTTGCCAGTATGGAAGTTTAAATTTTTGTTTTACCCTTTCTGGAGGTGTTAAGGGGCCGTCCATAAATGACGTCACGCGATTTTGGACGATTTTTGACCCCATCGTCACACGGCGTCACAAAAAGTCAGACACCCCCCCCCTCAAATATGACGTCACAAAGCTCTGCCCCCCCCCAAAATAAAACATGCTTCAAATCGCTTTAAACTATTGTCAATGTAGTGCGTATTTAATGTGGCGCTGCATGCTGATGTTGCAGGAAAAACATTAATTAAAAGGTATATTTAATTAAGTAGAACATGTTGTTTATATTTATTTAAAGTTTCGCATTTTGATGTGACGTCACATTTCTCAAACCCCCCCCTCTCGTCACACATCGTCACAAATGTCTGAACCCCCCCCCCCCCCCAGATGCGTGACGTCATAAGATGTTGAAACACCGAGTCGAAACCTTTCGCAACGAATCCAGTACTGCATTGAGCACACGGCACTTTGTGGTGAACATGTAAACAAACATGCTCTGGTGATAATAGATGGCATTGTCTTTAACACGGATTGGCCTACACCAGCAGCCTTCTATAGGGCCTCATCTCACCACCAGTGCCCAAAGGCGAACCTACAAAGACAATGGCACTATCAGGGCATTTATCTCTCATGCCATGTATATACTCTGGCGTAGGCCAATCAGGTTCAAGGACAATGCCAAAGATTACCAGAGCACGCCAACTGAGAACATCTTCCGGAAGTTTCTTCACTCACGACTCAGAAGATCTTCCGGAAGATTCTTCACTCACGACTCAGATCATCTTCCGGAAGATTCTTCACGCAAACTCAGAAGATCTTCCAGAAGATTCTTCACTCACGACTCAGAACATCTTCTGGAAGATTCTTCACGCAAACTGAGAACATCTTCCGGAAGATTCTTCACTCACGACTCAGAACATCTTCCGGAAGATTCTTCACGCAAACTCAGAAGATCTTCCGGAAGATTCTTCACTCACGACTCAGATCATCTTCCGGAAGATTCTTCACGCAAACTCAAGAGCATCTTCCGGAAGATTCTTAACTCACGACTTAGAACATCTTCCGGAAGATTCTTCACTCACGACTCAGATCATCTTCCGGAAGATTCTTCACGCAAACTCAGAAGATCTTCCGGAAGATTCTTCACTCACGACTCAGAACATCTTCCGGAAGATTCTTCACGCAAACTCAGAAGATCTTCCGAAGATTCTTCACTCACGACTCAGATCATCTTCCGGAAGATTCTTCACGCAAACTCAGAGCATCTTCCGGAAGATTCTTCACTCACGACTCAGAACATCTTCCGGAAGATTCTTCACGCAAACTCATAACATCTTCCGGAAGATTTTTCACGCAAACTCAGAAAATCTTGATAATTGGTTTTTTACCCTTCTATCTGGCAACAAAACTGACACCTTTTTTTTTACAAGGAGTCATGTTTACATAGACTACAATACCTGCAAACAAAAAACATAACTCTGATAATGTGCACTGTCCTTGGTTTGCATTATGACTGCAGGTATTGTAGTCTATGTAAACATGACTCCTTGTAAAAAAAAGGTGTCAGTTTTGTTGCCAGATAGAAGGGTAAAAAAACAATTATCATATTTTTACTGGCAAATGAGGTTCCAATGGTCAGAAAATCTTCTGGAAGATTCTTCACGCAAACTCAGAAAATATTCCGGAAGATTCTTCACTCACGACTCAGAATATCTTCCGGAAGATTCTTCACGCAAACTCAGAGCATCTTCCGGTAGCGGTAGAGCGCCGCTCTTCCGTGTGGGGTGTGGGTGCTCCTCCCTCCCTCCTTTTCGAATCATACTCTTAAGTTTTTTTCGGTAAAGTCACGTATGAAAAAATAATAAAATAATAAAAAATATAGAAATAAAATAATAATAAATGAAAATTTAATTAATTAAATCACGACGTTTCGGAGGCAACACAAGTCTCCGTCTTCTGATGACGTCATCTCCCCCCTTGCTACCCCGGATGCTGAAACGCGCGCGCCAGCGGAAATGACGTCACTCTGCGCATGCGCGTTGCGCGCCACGGGGCCGTTGGCGCGAGATTCGGTGCAGGGCGGCGTCCCCCATCGTCGTCGTCGGCTCCCGCGGGGCTCCCGAAGCCGCCGCCGCCGCCGCCGCCTTCCCCTCACGCCACGCGTGACACCTCTACACCTCTACACCGCCACGACTCAGCCTCGTCGTGTCTAGCGCAGCTTCGGATCATATCGCCGCCGCCGCTGCTGCTGTCGCGTGTGGAGGGGGGCGGGGAGTTAACAAAAACGTCGCGAGGAGGAATGGAGGCGGCGCGGCGGAGGCGGCCGTGAAGCAGCAGCAGCAGCGAGGAGGAGGAGGGGGGGAGATGGCGCAGCTCCTGAGCGCAGTGAGGTGAGAGGGGACGAGGTGATGATGATGGTGGTGGAGGTGGCGGCTACTGCTGTGTTGTGCGTCGCCACGACGCGGCGAGTTTCGCTTGTGCGGTGTTGATGAACCAACACTGCGGGATCGATGCGCTGCCGAGAAGGTGGGATGTGTACAATGTGTTACGTTTAAGGAGGCCTTGTCATACACTTGGTAATTGTATTCTCTGTGTGTCACTGTTATTGACTTCTAAATGGTGTCGCTGTTATTGACTTACATATGGTATCACCGATCCCTCCCCCAAAGTGTATCGCACTGGACCCGCGTGTGCCCCACCGTGTTACGATGTGGATCAGTTCTTCACCGCTATTGTGTCACTGATCAAGTGTAACACTCATAACGCGTAGCCCTGTGAGTGTGTGTCACTGTGTGTAACATTCATAACGCGTAGCCATGTGAGTGTGTCACTGATCAAGTGTAACACTCATAACGAGTAGCCCTGTGAGTGTGTGTCACTCTGTGTGTAACTCATAACGCGTAGCCCTGTGTGTGTGTCACTGTGTGTAACACTCATAACGAGTAGCCCTGTGTGTGTCACTGTGTGTAACACTCATAACGAGTAGCCCTGTGAGTGTGTGTCACTGTGTGTAACACTCATAACGAGTAGCCCTGTGAGTGTGTCACTGATCAAGTGTAACACTCATAACGAGTAGCCCTGTGAGTGTGTCACTGATCAAGTGTAACACTCATAACGCGTAGCCCTGTGAGTGTGTCACTGTGTGTAACACTCATAACGCGTACCCCTGTGAGTGTGTCACTGTGTGTAACACTCATAACGAGTAGCCCTGTGAGTGTGTCACTGATCAAGTGTAACACTCATAACGCGTAGCCCTGTGAGTGTGTCACTGTGTGTAACACTCATAACGCGCGTAGCCCTGTGAGTGTGTCACTGTGTGTAACACTCATAACGCGTACCCCTGTGAGTGTGTCACTGTGTGTAACACTCATAACGAGTAGCCCTGTGAGTGTGTCACTGTGTGTAACACTCATAACGAGTAGCCATGTGAGTGTGTCACTGTGTGTAACACTCATAACGCGTACCCCTGTGAGTGTGTCACTGTGTGTAACACTCATAACGAGTAGCCCTGTGAGTGTGTAACTGTGTGTAACACTCATAACGAGTAGCCCTGTGAGTGTGTCACTGATCAAGTGTAACACTCATAACGCGTAGCCCTGTGTGTGTGTCACTGATCAAGTGTAACACTCATAACGAGTAGCCCTGTGTGTGTCACTGTGTGTAACACTCATAACGCGTAGCCCTGTGAGTGTGTCACTGATCAAGTGTAACACTCATAACGAGTAGCCCTGTGAGTGTGTGTGTCACTGTGTGTAACACTCATAACGTGTAGCCCTGTGAGTGTGTCACTGTGTGTAACACTCATAACGAGTAGCCCTGTGAGTGTGTCACTGTGTGTAACACTCATAACGAGTAGCCCTGTGAGTGTGTCACTGTGTGTAACACTCATAACGCGTACCCCTGTGAGTGTGTCACTGTGTGTAACACTCATAACGAGTAGCCCTGTGAGTGTGTCACTGTGTGTAACACTCATAACGAGTAGCCCTGTGAGTGTGTGTGTCACTGTGTGTAACACTCATAACGAGTAGCCCTGTGAGTGTCACTGATCAAGTGTAACACTCATAACGAGTAGCCCTGTGAGTGTGTCACTGAAGATGTAGTGACGACGCTGCTGCTGCTGTGTAACGGCGAAAACTGTCATTGTGCGCGTGTCAAGCTGGTGTGTACACCGTCTTGTGTAACATTGTGTACACCGTCTTGTGTAACATTGTGTAACATTGTGTACATCGTCTTGTGTAACATTGTGTAACATTGTGTACATCGTCTTCTGTAACATTGTGTACACCGTCTTGTGTAACATTGTGTAACATTGTGTACATCGTCTTGTGTAACATTGTGTACATCGTCTTGTGTAACATTATGCAACATGATGTACACCGTCTAGTGTACTTTGTGTACATCGTCTTGTGTAACATTATGTACTTTGTGTTGTGTACTTTGTGTTGTGCCCTTTTTTACCGCGGTGGAAATGTTCACGTTTTACTCGTCGAGTGGTCAAAACCTCCCTCCGTCTCAGACATACGGGAAGTAAATTGTGAGCAGGTTTTTTCCTTTTCTGGCAAACAGAGGGGGAGTTCAGATGTTAAAACGCCAAATAGAAACCTTTTGCAAGAAATCATGGCGACTTTACCGAAAGAACCAAAGAGTATGGATTGCTGCAGTCACGAAAGCTTCAAATCAAAATCTATATTTCGTCCCCTTCCCGTTGTGCAATCAATCCCTAATTTTGCACGCACTCAGATCCGGAGGCAATGCATTTTGTATCAACATCGCCATCAATTTAGCTATTCAATCTCTCGTTTAAAGCAATAATACATATTTTGTATGGACGCCTTATTCAATATATATTTGTATACGTGAAATAGGCCGCAGTCTCTAAACTCTGGAATCGGCTTGCCCAGGAAGCAGGCGCCACGTGTCTCAGGCGTGTCTGCAAAGTTGATGTGTTGTCCCTCTCTGCTTATGTGTCTGTGTGTGTCAATGTGTGTCTGTGTGTTTCGTCTCTCACATTTAGTTCTACCTGATGATGGTTGCTTGTGTCGCAATCGAAACGTCGTACTCTATTATTTAATTTATTTTCTTTCTACGTGACTTTACCGAAAGACCCAAAGAGAGTTTCGGCCACTCTCGCTCCACACAAACAAAAGTTGTACATTGAAGAATAATTTATAAAGTTTGAAATGCATGCTAGTAAGCGTTGATGTGGGAGCAGGCACCCCAACATTCACGTCCTTCTCGAGGGTGAGTTAAGCAAACTTTTGCAATAAAGTTATTACACTTTATTCCTCCGTTTGTTTGTCGTGGTAAAATCTTGTAATCAAAATGTGGTCCACTTCCTGTTGTCCGAGCAATAACACATTTTGCACACTACTCAGATCCGGACACAATGCATGGCTGAATAAACATCGCCATTAAAGAATCAATTAATTCGCTCCTTTCAACCAAAGAATAATCTGTGTGCAAGCCTTATTCGACGCGATGTTTGGCAACACGTTTTGTGGAAATTATACCTGAATAAACATCGGCACTAAATATTCAATTAATTCACTCCTTTCAACCAAATAATCGATGCCTGTACAAACATCAGTAATGGCTTCGATAGATTGTGATCAGCCAAATATGGAAGATGAATATGAAGTCTCTGATAATACTCACGAAGCAAGGAAAAAAAATAACCAACAACATTCTGAACGAAGCACATTCATTAAAAGCTGAATAGTTTGCATGGTTTTACCTCTTCCAAAAATGAATCAATGGACTCAAAGAAGTAAGACCCCCATCCACTTCAGCAAAAACAATTTCTTGCTGTGGTTTTCCCACCTGATGATGATTGCTTGTGTTACAATCAAAACATCGTGATCTATTTTATACCTACGTGACTTTACCGAAAGAACCAACGAGTAAGTAAGACCTGTCAGAATCACTCCATTGGACTAATTTCAATTCAGAATTCTGCGTAGTGATACACGATTTCAACGAAACTAATACCTCTTCTAAGCATGATCAATGTTCGAGTATTATCGCATTCAATCTAACATCTCACCTTGTGAAAAGTGTTCAAGGACAAGATGCTAGATTAGAAGATCTTCACCTGTACCTTAACAACCTTCGAGGATCAGCTGCATATTGGCAAACAGTGCTGAATGAATTGATCGGACGAATTCGTTCAATAGGGCCACCAACATACTTCGCGACATTCAGTTGCAGTAATTTGAATTGCCTTGATATGCGCAAGTCACTCTTAATAGGTGATGAAAGACCCAATGAAGATCCAAATGAACTCAATATATATGCCACACAACGATTGATTGAACAGTATCCTGTCATAGTCACTCGACACTTCATTATTCGATTGAACACACTCATGAAATTCTTGACAAATAATCATGAAGTGTTTGGTGGTCAATTGAAGGATTACTGCTGGCGAATCGAGTTCCAAAATCGTGCAAGTCCACATCTACACATGCCGGTGTGGATAGAAGATCATCCCTCATTCAATATACCTGAGGGAATCGATCAAAATTATCTAGTGTGCACAGCAAAAAACTCTGACGGAAGTTATGAGCTATATGAGCTTGTTAAAAAGTGTCAGGTTCACCATCATACTAACCATAGCCTTAAACTGAGTATTTTTGCAAGTATTTTTAAAAGCTATGAAACAATATTCCTCGTGAAAAATTCATTGCTAAAATAAAGACTAAAAATAATCAAATGAACTCCTTAAAAAAAGGTTTTTAAAACAACGGTTTTATACTAAAGTGCACTGAAAAGTGAAATAAAAATACAGCCGTCACCAGCTGATCAGAATATTTTTCGACATTTGTAACTGAAACATAAGTGATGTGAAATGAGCGCCCCACGGTTTTATATCTTCATCGATGACCAAGAATTGCTAAAGAAAGTTATCAACAAATGTTACTCAATAGCATGGCAAAATACTATAACATTTCTAATAATATAGCGTGGCTATCTCTATTTGCTATTGACAATGTCATGATGGTACATAGGAACGTGAGAAACAAATGATGGGTTTTGGTAAACTTTTCATCACTTTTCAGTCAACTGTTCTTAAAGAAACACTTCAACACGGATACGAGTACAAAGAGCTAGTAATACGGATTTTTTATTATACTCAAAACACTTGCAAATGTTTTATACTTCATGGCAAACTTAAATTACGTAATTATAAACATTTTCCCTTCTACTACTGAGTGACAATAATTTTGACATACATTTGATCACAAATTAACTTTAATGAAACTACGCTTTTTCAAAGCAACTCATTATGCATACAAATATTAAAGGAGCGCCCCACGGTTTTATGTTTTAGTTACAAATGTCCAAAAATATTCTGATCACCTGGTGACGGCTGGAAAAAAAAGTTTAACTTTTCAGTGCACTTTAAAATAAAACCGTTGTTTTTAACAAACTTTTTTTAAGGAGTTTTTTTACCAATGACTTATTGGAAACGAGGCTCACACAGGGTTGAATTGAAATCTGTACAGCTGGGTTGTCAACTTAAATGCTAGTTAATGCTTGACATTTTGTACCGGAGTTGGTAAGCATTGTCAAGCACCTTACTGAAAGGCGCTTTATGAATCCAAAATATAATAGAATCGTTGCCTCTTCTGAAAGGACTCCCATCCAGCTATAGACAAGGGGACGACTGATTTCCTCATGCAGATGAAGGAATAATTTCCTGATGATATCTGCTGACTTGGACCAAAGCATTGTTCTCACCTTTGCTGAAACTGAGAATCAACTAGTGCCTTTATAAAAACAGGTAGAATAGAATTTCATAACAATGTGGAACAAAAAAATCTCTTTTATTCCATTTTAGGTACAATATATATGTGATGTATGAAAGTTTCCCCCCCCCCCCCCCATGTAAAACACGTGGTGTCCTTGGCAGACCTGTCGGGCAGGCACTGACTAGGCATTGTGAGCCAAATGCACTGTGAGGATGTGCATTTAAAAGGTGCACAATGCCGCAGCCATTGAGATTCGTTCTCTATTTTTAAAGAAATGCGTACCTGTCTACCCATACGATTTACTCGTATTCTTTTACAGGGAAATTGAGTTTTCAGGTGGATATGGTGTACAGCCATTTCAAAAAAACATTCTTTGTGTTTCTCCCTTATGATAACATAGGATGACTTCATAGGATGAATGTTGAGATTTGTAAGGGCATGGAGTGACCAATAAGGTCTGAATTTGTCTAATAAGGTAGGCACTGATAAGGGGTTGACAGGTATGGAAATGTCTATGCGACTACTGCATTGGCATTGGCACAGCACGCATAACAAAACCTCAACACGTACGTGATGACGTACGTGTACATACGTGATGACTGTACGTGATTATGTAAGTGTACGTACGTGACGTATGTGGTGACGTACGTGTACGCCATCAGTTTTTCTTCTAATTCCGTTCCAATTCCGGGCGTGTGGCACAGTTTGGCACCAGCTATCGAGTATGGTCGTGTTGCTACACTTCTCTATTTAAAAACAGCGGCTTGCTATGCTTCTAAATAAAATCAACGCTAACCGTTTTCCCGTTCCGAGGTTCAGCGGTGAATGAGACCCACCCTGCAATTTGCACACGTCTCGGAACGGGAAAGCGTATATCATCTTTGAAGACGGCATTATACACCAATGGGCACTGAAAGACATTTTCCAGATGAACAGTCAAAGGGCAATTATACATTTAAAAACAATCTTGATTTGAAGCTTTCGTGACTGCAGGAATCCATACTCTTTGGTTCTTTCGGTAAAGTCACGTAGTACCATACTCTTTGGTACCGCAAGAACCAAAGAGTATTTAAAAAACACTTAATGATTTATTTTTGTCTGGGCTCTGACACGTAAACACAGCTTCTATTTTTTTAATTGATCGGAATCTTTCACTTCCACTTTGTAATGACAGAGGCTTCTGAGCCTCACAATCACAGCCAGCAGCTGATACAGTCGGCGATCACTTTGTGGAGGTGAGATTGACAGCAGTTGCACGCACATCGATGCAAAACTTTCGGCAGTGTTTGTAGCTCATTCGGCGGTCTGCTGGGATTGAACAGGTCACCCACACTTTTAACAACCTTCCCATGATGCTGCTGCCTCCGTATTGATGGATTGCTCTCCCTGCTAGGGTTAGAACAGTTGTTTACCCCAGTGCTGCAGCAACAAAGGGCGGTGTTCTAAAAATATTTGTTGAAAATGAAGACAACTGATAAAATGTTTTAAACCATGACCCAGTACCTTTATTTCTCAACAGCACCGCTGGGCAACAATCCACTCTGCTGTTATTTATCTCTGTGCCTGCATTTTAGTTTTAAGGGCTTTTTAAAATGGGGATAGTGCAGCGGTTGAAGGCTTTTAGAAAGTCTCTGCAAATTCTGCTCTTTTAAGAGCCTCGGCCTTTCGTGAATTGCGAGAAATGAGGCCCACATTGCATGCCTCAGATGTATTTACCCCAAGAAATGCAAGATGGTTGATGGATCTCAAGGACGAAAATTTTTGCTTTGAGAGCTCTACATCTCCATTACCGGACCGCCAGATGATTCTTTCCTTCAACAACTGTTGTGCACATCTGCTGCTTTTATATTCCCCCTCTCCATCGCTCATTCTTGACCGCAATGGTGGCCTGCGTGGTTTTGCTCCGACAATACCGCAATCAGCTGCAGATTACGCGAACTGAGGCATTGTGTATGCCGTCATCGTCCGCATTGTTGTGTTCCGCGGCGTGTCTGTGGTAACGCCGCACGACTGTAATTAGATGGACGTTGTGCTTCCCGCGCGACACGGTCGCCGCTCGCCTTGCGTTACGACGAGCATTGACGGTGATTCACAGCTCAGTGAACGCCGCAGCATCCATGTCCGCATTGGCCGGCACATTCTCATTTGTTTTGTTTTTGTTTTGCGAAGAATTTGCGCGTTACTAAAATCACATTGTAGGAAACATGACCTCTTTTGCGCATGAGCAATTCATAATTTGGTATGATAGTTAATGTTGTTGAACTTCTTTCGCAACGTACGTTGCCAACTGTGCTGATCTGATGTGCAAATAATATACATGTTTTCCCAAGTAGCCTCTTTTAAAAACATTTTACTGTTAACATACACATTTACATGGTTTTAATTGCACATTTTATCCCCGCATATTTCATACCTACATCATTTGGTGGGCTTCGTCAGGACTTGTAACTACTTCGAAGAGATGATCGCCCATGGGCCAGAATAGTTAGCGAGTGCTTGCCAAAAGAGGGAATGCGCCCAAGAGGATGTCCACCAATGAGATGGGAGATTAGCTCGTGTGCTAGGTGCTGTATCGCAGGAGGACCACTAGAGATAGGGGCAGGCCTTCATGCAGCAGAGAATTGTTCATGGCTGAAGATGATAATGTGGTGAAGGTTGGGAGTAGGGATGTGGGATCGTAAAAGTGCAGTACAACAATGTGCAGGCCGTGTCCGGTTTACGATGGTCCGATATCCACGATCCACATTTACGACTTTTATATAACGCCACAAGGGATCGATTAACGACTCAGAAACTTGAGTCACTACGCATTTTTCCACCATGGCTCCGAACGCATTTGAACAGGGTCAGTCTGGTTTCCGATGTGACTTTGCTTGGAAATTTTGTTCATTTTAAGGGTTTTTGTGGATTTTCACCTTTTAACCCCTGTTACATATGACTTTGGGAAAATAGGGTCTGATTTACGACGGGATTTCCATTGTATGCCTACATATTTCATATTCCTTACCTCGTATGTTCCCCAGCTCACACTTACGTGGTGGTGATGATCTTGGGTGTGGGGATTCGTGCTGAAAACAACACTCGCAAACTGTTGAAATGTGTCGCAATGTCAGAACTTACAATGGCTTGTGTGTTTGTCATACAGCTTACATCAGGGCTTCACGGGGATATCGGAGTATGGCAGGTGAGCGAGAGATGCATTCTACATTGCACATTGCAGCAGAGATTGTCAGGTGCATAATGACCACTGTTGCTGAGTAAAAATGTAAATATGCCATGGTAAATTGCGAGTGATATAACGCTCGTCTTACGATGCGCATTGTGAAAGTTGGCCCTTGGAGTAACACTTGGTTTTAAAGCAATCGTATAATAATGTCTTGTAAGGAAAGTTGTCAACTGGTGGTCTAGGAATGCTTGTGGTACTACTCGCATCAGTCATCATTCGCAACCATGGTCTCTCTACTGCTGGATGAAGGCCTCCTTATGCCATCACCAACTTAACGGTCTCGTGATGCCACGGTCCATATCGTGCTGCTCACGAACTGATCACATCGCTCCATCTCTACAGCGGTCATCCTTTCGGGTGTGCTTTTCTCCCTTTGGCTGCCACTCGTTAGTATTTATCACCCGCAACCTCAAGTGAGATGCACGGAGGGTTAACATTGCACCCGCTTGGCGTGTCGCAGCAGCGATGATGACGACTGCGACGAGAGTGAGCGCGATCAGTCGGAGCAGAACCCTGGCCACTCGCGCCGCTCCGGCTTCAAGCCTCGCTGGACCAGGGAGGAGGTGAGTGCTAGCGAGCACCTCAGCAGGGTAACGCCAGTGACAATTGTGTCTCACAGCAAGAAGGGCCTGGGTTCGATTGCTGACTCAGGCACCTTTCTGTGTGTAGTTTTTATGATCTCCCCCTGTAGTGTGGAGTGTGTGAGTGTATGGAGTTTGTGTGATCTCCACCTCTACTGCAGAGTGCGCGATCCCCCCGATTCATACTTATACTTGTGACTTGTACTTTTGGTCCACGCACGGCTCAAAGCCGAGTCATATCACCCCCCCCCCCCCCGGGGTGCGTGTACACAACAAGAAGAAGTGCTTTTGCTTTCCTTGAAGCCATCGCTAACGACCTTGCCACAGTCGTGAGCGAAGGGCCATTAATACGCTTCTAGAGCGGTGAGCGAGCTAATGCACGATTTTTTTTTACATCTTGATGTGATTTTGTAAACGCTGGCTCCTGCCAAAAGCTCAGTCGTGTCAAGTTGAACTGCTCTTTGTGAGGATGTGCACTTATTATCATTGTCCAGTGCGGGTGTGTCCCTGCACTGCACACCCAAGCTTTTTTTTTACTTTTCATGTGAACATTACAACCTTCTATCAATCTACCACTGGATGAGGGCTTCCCCTTGCCTACCGGGAGCAGGGAGGGTGTTTGACTTTAGCACGCTGCTCAGTTGCGGGGTGGTAAAGGTTGGCAGCAGGGAAATGGAATCATAGAAGTGCAGGACAACAGTGTACAGGCAATCTCCGGTTTACGATGGTCCACATTCACGACGTTTATATAACGCCACCATGGATCGATTAACTTGATTTACGATGCATCTTCTGACATGACTGAACACATTTGAACAGAGTCAGTCTGGTTTCGGATGTGACTTGGCATGGAGCTTTTGTTATTTTTAAGGGTTTTTATGGATTTTCACTCCTTTAAAGCTCACCCGTTCGAGGCAATAGCCAGGCACAAAGCTGCTTGCCTTCTGACACCAGACCTGGATGTGGGGGTGCATTCCTGGCAATCTGGTCCTTGGCTTTATTTGCACAGTAAGTGATTAATGGTTAAATCTTGCACGGTAATGCATTTCAGGTTAGGAGGAGATGAGATTATAGGTGAAGGAATTGCATTGGACCCTTAGTGTGTGCAATGTATTTGAGAAGCGGTAGTGTAGCGGTTAGCGTGCTGCGCTACGAACCTGGTGATCCGAGTTCGATTCCCGCTCACAGCCAACAGCAGTGATGAATATCTTGACTGGTCTTGGGCCTCCTCTAGGTTTCCTTGGCCGCAAATGAATAAGTGGTGCGGTGTGTAAACATCGCCACTGGGGAGACAAAGGTGGCCGGTTGTGGTGCTGGCCACCCACTCCCTCGGGTGCCGTGCCGGCCTTCATAGGTGCTACTCGCTAACAGCACTTGCCCCAACAGTTTGTTCAGGCTGTATGGGGGATCTTTGTCTTGTTTCCTGCACCCGGTGACCTTGAGTTGGATCCTCGGCACAATGTTAGTGCCGATTTTCTGAGCTGGTCCTGGTGCGATGTGCCGCCCTTCGTAGGTGGCAGCAGGGTGGGCGCAGTGGTAACTCTTGTGCCTCGGAGCAAGAAGAATGTGGGCTCGTTCCTGGGTGCCTCTCTGTGTTGGCTACAGAGGGGATAGTTTTGTGTGTGTGTGTGTGAGAGCTGTAACCTTGTCCGGCTTTGCATTTTCAGGATGACCAGCTGAAGAGTATCGTTGAAAGGTTTGGAGTGAAGGACTGGAAGTTGATCGCAAGCAACATGCCGGTACATCGTCCACTCCGGACTGTGAACTGAACCATGAGGGATTGGTTGCGTATTGCAAATGTGCTTACATCTGGAGAAGAACACTTTGACGAGAAGTCGTATGTTAGTCTGAGCTCATATCGATATGTGTGCGGTCATGGCAAAGAAGAGCGGCAGTGAAGAAATTTTTGTCGTAGTAACTTCATCAGTCAACATACACGCAGTTCTGATCAAGCAATGAACCATTCCTGCTGAGACAATGTGGATAGCTCCTTGTCATTATCCCTTATAGTTCATATTTGTTGCTTTTCCTTTCCGCGCACCTCCGTTTAGCGCGGTTGGCTACGTACGGTGCGAAAGAAGTTCAATATGCATACGTACATTGTCAGCCATGATCAATCCACTGCTGGGTGAATGCCTCCCCAAGTTGCTGCCACCCATCACAATCTTGGGATGCAACGATCCACCCAGCACCTCCACATGAGCTGAATTCGCCACTCCATCTCCTTGGGGGTAGTCCGCTTGGTCACGTTCCATTCCTTGGCTTCAACTCCACTATTATTATTATTTACCATCGTCCATCGCTCCTTCGCGCAACATCTACCAAAACCTACTTTTCTTAATGCTTCGAACGATGTCATTAATATACGTATGTGTGTTTCACTTCCTTCGGTCTTGCGCAAATCCCCATGGGTCTATCTGTCAGCTTGACACCGCGATTGGATGGTCGGCTTATGGGGCCTATTGACTCGCTCAGGGGATGGGTAATGGGTTTTTTTTTCAGTTGTAACGAATGGGTATACTTTTTATTGCGTCGTGTAATTTAAACTTTTAATTGATGTAATGTGATATACCTGTCTCGTAATGCACTTTCAACTGTGCTTCAATGTCAGGGTAGTTGCCTGTGATAAAAACAAAGAAATGCAGTACTTTTGGATATTTAATTTAGCTTAGCTCCATCGATGTTAAGGGCTAGATTTGTCGATGTAGCTAACAACTGGCATGCAGTGAACATAAGTCTCAGATGAGGATTTGCATTTATTTCGTGCTTAAGCACAAGCGATATCTACGAGTGCTTTTACGCTGACTGGCCTTTGCGGCGTTGTGTTATCTCTTTCCGTCAGAACCGGTCGGACACTCAGTGCTTGAACCGCTGGCAGAAGGTACTGAGCCCCGAGCTGGTAAAGGGACCGTGGACTAAGGAGGAAGATCAGAAGGTGAGAGGTCATCGTGCCGCTGGGCAGCGCCACCTTGCCACCTTGCTTCGCGCTTCGTTTGCATTGGAAATCACTCTGAATGCCACTGATCCCGTCGGATGTGGGAAACTACACGGGTCCGCAAATGCGATTAGATTATTTAGGTTTTTTGGCTGCTATAAATTTTCACGTGATAAGCCGCTTCGTTGAGCTATCATTTGTGGCCAGGTCGCTCCTAAAAGAAGCTAATAGTTTAGTGGGCTTTACCTAGTAAGAAAAAAAATGAAGTAGTTTAGTTTTATTCGTATTTTTGAAAGTAATTTGTTTACCTTTCCTATACTTTACACTGCTGTCGTGTTTTTGTAATGTTTGTTGTTGTAACGTTCTGATCCGCCCAGATTGGACATTTGTGCAAAAGAGCTTATCGGATTCCTCCACTATGAATACATATTCTTATTTAATTTAATCTCCTGGTTAAACTGACGGGGACCAACCAACAAGTGTGCTTTGTCCCGCCGTCGCGGCTCTGTCACTGTGCTACCCCCCCTCCCACCCCGCGTGTGCAGGTGATCGAGCTGGTGCACAAGTACGGCCCCAAGTCCTGGGCCCTCGTCGCCAAGCAGCTGAAAGGGCGCATCGGCAAGCAGTGCCGTGAGCGCTGGATCAACCACCTCAACCCTAAGGTGAAGAAGTCATCGTGGACCGAGATGGAGGACCGCATCATCTACGAAGCTCACAAGAGCTTGGGCAACCGCTGGGCTCTCATCGCCAAGTTGCTGCCCGGCCGGTCAGAAACTCGCACTTAATGCCGCCCCCTCACCCTTATCCCAACCTCCCTCCCTCTCACCTTATCTTGTATTCAGCCATCCTCGATCCGAGGGTTGGCCGCACGGGCAATCCTTGGCCACCGACTTCCGGCTTCTGCTATCCTCATTGTCTGTTCCAGCGTGAGCCTTGTCCATGCTTTGATGTTATCTGTCCGTGTCATCCTTTGTCTACCTCGCGCACACGAACCGGGTATCATGCCTTGCACAATCCGCTTTTCCAAAACAAGTTCCTTGTTTCTCATGACATGACCATAGTAGGCTAGCTTTCTTGATTGTATCACCTCTTACAGTTTTCTTTCAACATCAGCTTTCTCTAGAACCCATTCATTTGTTTTCTTTTCATTCCACGATACGCGTAGTAATATCCGCCCGAGTGCTTACATTTCAAAGGCGTTTATTCGTGCCTCGTCGTTCTTCTCTCACCGTTCATCACTTATTGCCATCGCACAAATAGCTCTGCAGCATCATCCGCTTCTGCGGGGCCGTTCTCTGATAACACCGAGGGTTGCTCACATCGCTCTGCAGGAGGTCCGAATGAACGCTTTTTCTCGTGACGCGGCGATACCGACGGCACGATCTGGATAAAGTTGGGGAGAAATACAAAATACCCCAAAAAAAATATGTTAAATATTTTTGTTCGGGTTCTTGCTTGCAAAGAGGCAGTGTGCCTCAATGGCCTTTCATTTGTAAGAATTGTAATTTGTGTAATGTATTGCCGCAGACGCGGCTAGGCTCCGCCTCCGGCCACGTCCTCTCGTGGAACTTTCTAGCCGTTCTTGGAGTTTCTCGGCCGGCCCTGCCCTTCACCTTTGGCCTAGATACCTCTCCCTTTGGGGATTGGATAATGTTCATAATGGTGTCTGTACCCGTGCTTCCCTTTTCCAACCAGTAGATGTCACTATCTCATTACATTTGTAAGAAAATTAAATAATCCAGGAAAACTGAAATGTAATATCTGGCAAGTCGAGGCAGTGTCCTCTTCTACCAACAATTTCCACACACCTGCGTGCTCACCCTCGGGGGGTGGACTCAATGGGAATTTTCAGCACTCGGACGCTGGATGCCGAAGATGGCTGCGCGTGGCTCACAACATCAGATTTGTATTTAACAACACGCTGCGGTGGTGAGATGTTATCTTCCTCGCCTGGTATGCAGGAGGTCGTGGGTTCAATCCCAACCCTGACGTCTATGTTTGGAGTTCGCATGTTCTCCCCGTGGTCGTGTGGATTTTTCTCCGGGTCCTCTGGTTTTTACCCTCCACATTTAGAATCCATGTGCGTTTAGAGTATTTGGCCGCTATAAGTTCCCACGTGATAAGCCACTCCGTTGAGCTATAATTTGCGGGCTGGTCGCTTCTGAAAAAGAGCCACATACCTCAGTGGACCTCACCTGGTTAATAGAATAGTTTAGTTTAAGATGTGCATCATTGAATGCACAAAGCAAAAAACCAGAACTGATCCTGCGGCCATTTTGTCATTTTACGCCAGAAAATGAAAGAACTCAGAAAATGTCACCATCCCAACAGCCAGGACAGAACTGTTTAATCAAGCTTACGATGTATGAATACTGCAGACTTGTGATATTATGAGTTGCGTGTTTAGAAATGTACCTGCTTACTTGCTCTTCAACAGGCAGCATTGAAATGAAGTCTCAACTGTACATCAGTTTTGTTATCATTAGGACAGGAGAGCCATCCACATTGCCTTCCGCCACGTGCTTCTTGGAGCCCCATATATCTCGAGGACTTGTACAAAATGTGGACCCTTTACCACTTGCCTAGAGGCAATTAAAAATTGTAAATGATGAGCAAACCCATCGCAACATAAAAAAAATTGAGTGCAGGCTGGAACACCCGTTGATTTAACAACACACGAAGATGCGTATTGCACGTGTACAGCCGTACCCAGCCTTACAAACGCCACATCTGCCGGAAACCGTGTCCGTCGCTCTGTGCTCAGGACGGACAACGCCATCAAGAACCACTGGAACTCGACCATGAGGCGGAAGGTGGAGAAGATGGGCTACCCGACGGAGAACACGGTGCCCGCGGGCCTGGCAGCCGCACCGCAACCGCACGTGCCATTCGTCCTGATGTGCCCGTCCTCGCGGAGCGGCTCCACGCTGCAGTGCATCCAGATCAGCGACTCGCACTCGGTACGGGCACATGCGGTAAACGTAAACACTGGAACACGCGCCACGTGTAAACGCGGTATGCACATGCGGTACACGCAGTACGCGCACGCAGTACGCACGGTAAACGGAGTACGCATGGTACATGGGGTACACATGCGGCACACACGGTACGCACGCAGAGTATACACGGTGCACGCGGTACACATATGTGTTGTACGCGGTACACGTCGTGTAACACATAGTGTTCTTCGCATGGCTTGCCCACACGTGTGCACTTTGCAGCAATACCCGTTGGTGCTTTACACAAGTGCCACTGCCAGCCAGCAAGTTGATGGCATGGAAGTGGACACCGAGGTGAGACGCGCAGTGTGCACCAACACGAACACGACAAGTGTTTTGTTTTTACTTCCTTGGGGAGTGCAGAGAAAAAGTAAATTAATGAATAAATAAAATGCCACCGGTGCTAGATGATACATTGTTCTCTTTAAGAGGGACCGGCAGAACTGTGGGGGTCACTACCCAATGTGTACTCGTCACATCCAGGTCGTTTATTAGTCGACTTGAGCCACTTGGCCTGCGAACCCAGTCCAGACGTTTTACTTGTCGGTGCCACGCGAGGAGGCGGAACTTTTATCGGTTCCAAATTCTCTACGTGGCCAATAACACCGAATGGGTAGTGTTATCAAGTGCTGTAAATTCACCCGTATTAGCCGTATATATATCAGCCGCCTCAAGTAAGTCGGTACGACCACCATGGTGCCCATTTCTGCTCTGGGCTGCCCGTGGATTAATTGTTGAGTGGGTGGGCGTGGATGACCGTTGGCCGCCTCCGTTGACTGAGAAGAGCTTCTCTCAGCAGCCGGAGCCGAAGCCTGACATGACGGTGGCGTCCGAGCGGTGCGCCGAGGCCTTGGTTTGCCCACTACCGGTGCCGCAGCCGCAGCAGCTGGAGGAGCTACCGTTGCCCGCGCCGGTGGCCATGGTCGGGGTAAAGCCGCAAAGCGAGCTGGCTGTGGGTGAGGTGGTGCCGACGACCGAGGACGAGGAGGCCGCAAACCAGCTGGTGCTGGTGGACGGCCCGGAGGGCTTGTCTCCGCTCAAGGCCATCTCTGAGTTCGCCGACGCGCTGCAGTTCATCGAGTCGGTACGTCCTCGTCACCACGGCACCTCTGTCCCCGCACACTGTAACGTTACGGTCACTGCGAGGCGTCGTACCCGTCTTGTCTCTCGGTGATTGTCTCGTCACGTCTTTTGCAATTGTGTCTCGTTGCTTGCGTAATTGTGACTGGCGCGTTACGTCTCTTTGACTGTCTCCTTGCGTTCCTGTGACTCGTCATGTCCCTGTGACTGTCTTGTCGCGTGCCTATTGCTGTGTATCGTTGTCTTTATAACTGTTTCGCGTTGCATCCCTGCGGCTGTCTCATCATGTCTCTGTAACTGTGTGAGTCATGTCTATAACTGTCTCAACGTGTGTGTAACTGTGTCGTGTCATGTCTGTAACTGTGTCGTGTCATGTCTGTAACTGTCTCGACGTGTCTGTAACTGTGTCGTGTCATGTCTGTAACTGTCTCGACGTGTCTGTAACTGTGTCGTGTCGCGTCCCTGTAATTGTGTCCCGTCGTGTCTGTAACTGTCGTGTCATGTCTGTAACTGTCTCGACGTGTCTTTAACTGTCGCGTCCCTGTGACTGCTTCTCGTCGCGTCCCGGTGACTATCACGTCGTATCTACCTGCGCTTGTGTCTGGCAGGAAATGCTTTTCGATGACTCGACCTCGCTGGGAGAGATCTATGAGCTGGCCGAGCTGGTAGAAGAGACGGTCAACCCCAGCGCTGCCCCACAGCCGCCTGTGATCGATGCTCATCCCAGCACGCCCGTACGTCGCGGCGCAGCCACGCACTCACGCTGTCTCTCTCTCTCTCCATCTCTTCCCTCCCTCACCTGGTTCAGCACCTCTCCTACCGGTGTTACGACTTAGCACAATGTTCTTGACTCCTCTTCAGAGGGGGGGGCCACTTTCGCCGATAAGACATCATCAGTGTGAGGAGGGCCGCCACACATTTGATGATATGGGGGAGGGGTGTTTTCACTATTTGTGTATTGTCGGGGGCCGCAACCAGGGGCCGTCAGTGGCCCCCAGCCCTTGCAATGAAGAGCACAGCCTTTGGCACACGTGATTTTTCTGTGGGTGTACTCTGGTTTCCTCCCACGTGCATAAATAACACTCGAAGGGAGTTGGCCAAGCATCCCAATATAGGACTATAGTTTACAATTATTGGCGCCGGTTCTGACTGCTTCCCACTTTGGCTGCGGTGTCTTCCGTGCCTCCGTGTGCCACACGAAACACGCGCACGTTGCACATTTCCGCAAAGCTTAATCTGCGATTTGCAAGAACAACGGCTTGCAAACATAAAGCGGTGTTATTGCTATTACATGTGACATTGACCCTTGCCTTGTATTCCATTCCCAGGCCAACTCGAAGCAGCTGCCGCAAATTACTCCCGAGGCGGAAGTGCCTCTGCTGACGACGCCCACGGTCACCGTCAAGTTCAGCAGCCCTCCCACCATCCTGAGGCGCAGGAGCGTGCGCGGGGTCAGCCACTCCTCCCCCGCCTTCTCGTCGTCGCTGTTGGACGAGATGAGCGAACTGCAGGACACTCCCAAAAGCACGCCCCTCAAGAAGCTCTCCTTCTCCCCGTCGCAGGTAGCACGGCCCCCCACCCTCTTTGCCACTGACAGCGGAGGTCCCGTCATCTGCTGCTTCTTGGCCTCGTTAACGTCTCGCCGTGGTGGGGAGATGTTAACTACCTCACTTGGTATGAAGGAGGTTGTGGGTTCGATCCCAACCCTTGACGCCTGCTGTATGCTTGGAGTTTGCGTGCTCTATCACTTCACGTAACATCACGCGACACAGATCCCCGTTTTGGCAGCTGTCCCTGCGCAGCCCAAGGTGACTCGGCACCTGGCTCGGCATTAGTCTGCCAGGAGGGGGAGATGATCTTGCAACTTTTGTTATTTGGACGTATTGTCGGTACACCGGTGCAGCATAACACACCGGTCCCTGTAAAACAGTCTGAAATCGTAATTTGAATCTGCAGATATGTATAGCAGTCTTCAATTTGATCCTCGCCAAGTTTGACGCGATTCCCAGGTCAGCGTTGACCATTGATTTGGGTGCCGTTGAATCGAGGAATCGTCTGACCAAGTCTCGGGAACGAGACGTCAAATCTGCATTTGGAACACTGAGCCAGCCAATCTTCAGCAGGCTGGGTGTTGCTATACGGCAACTGACCGCGACGCTTCGTGTTCAGCCGCTCATAACATTCGTCTCCTTCCGACTACTTCAGCATAACGAGAACTGATTTTGCCACACCACCACCACTCCCCCGCAATATTCTCTGACCGGGGTTGCGAATCGCGGGAAAGTAAATAATGATTGTGAAAATTTCGCTTTTTTTATGCCGTGCACCACCGGTGTACTGCCAATACGTTAATTTCTTGGACACTTTTAGCCTCGAGCCAGACATTGCGTGATTGGCGCTGCTGCGTGGTTGTGCCCGTGCGTGCAGTTCCTGAACGTGAAGGTGCAGGACGGCATCCGCTTGGATTCGGGCCCGTCGCTCACCTCTACCCCTGTGTGCAGCCACAAGGTGGAGGTGACCACGCCACTGCAGAGGGACCACACGCCGAAGCCCTCCAAGGGTGGTGGCAAAGCGTACGTTGCCTCTGCCTTGTTCCTCCGTCACCTCTGATCCTCCACCCCTTCTGTTCCTCCACCCCTCTCTCCCTCCACCCCTCTGTCCCTCCACCCCTCTGTCCCTCCACCCCTCTGTCCCTCAACCCCTCTGTTCCTCCACCCCTCTGTTCCTCCACCCCTCTGTTCCTCCACCCCTCTGTCCCTCCACCCCTCTGTCCCTCCACCCCTCTGTTCCTCCACCCCTCTGTCCCTCCACCCCTCTGTCCCTCCACCCCTCTGTCCCTCCACCCCTCTGTCCCTCCACCCCTCTGTCCCTCCACCCCTCTGTTCCTCCACCCCTCTGTCCCTCCACCCCTCTGTCCCTCCACCCCTCTGTTCCTCCACCCCTCTGTCCCTCCACCCCTCTGTCCCTCCACCCCTCTGTCCCTCCACCCCTCTGTCCCTCCACCCCTCTGTTCCTCCACCCCTCTGTTCCTCCACCCCTCTGTTCCTCCACCCCTCTGTCCCTCCACCCCTCTGTTCCTTCACCCCTCTGTCCCTCAACCCCTCTGTTCCTCCACTCCTCTGTCCCTCCACCCCTCTGTCCCTCCACCCCTCTGTCCCTCAACCCCTCTGTTCCTCCACCCCTCTGTTCCTCCACCCCTCTGTTCCTCCACCCCTCTGTCCCTCCACCCCTCTGTCCCTCCACCCCTCTGTTCCTCCACCCCTCTGTCCCTCCACCCCTCTGTCCCTCCACCCCTCTGTCCCTCCACCCCTCTGTCCCTCCACCCCTCTGTCCCTCAACCCCTCTGTTCCTCCACCCCTCTGTCCCTCCACCCCTCTGTCCCCCACCCCTCTGTCCCTCCACCCCTCTGTCCCTCAACCCCTCTGTCCCTCCACCCCTCTGTCCCTCCACCCCTCTGTCCCTCCACCCCTCTGTTCCTCCACCCCTCTGTTCCTCCACCCCTCTGTTCCTCCACCCCTCTGTTCCTCCACCCCTCTGTTCCTCCACCCCTCTGTCCCTCCACCCCTCTGCTCTTCCACCCCTGTGTCCCTCCACCCCTCTGTTCCTCCACCCCTCTGTTCCTCCACCCCTGTGTCCCTCCACCCCTCTGATCCTCCACCCCTCTGTCCCTCCACCCCTCTGTTTCTCCACCCCTCTGTCCCTCCACCCCTCTGATCCTCCACCCCTCTGTCCCTCCACCCCTCTGTTTCTCCACCCCTCTGTCCCTCCACCCCTCTGATCCTCCATCCCTCTGATCCTCCACCCCTCTGTCCCTCCACCCCTCTGTCCCTCCACCCCTCTGTTCCTCCACCCCTCTGTTCCTCCACCCCTCTGTTCCTCCACCCCTCTGTCCCTCCACCCCTCTGTCCCTCCACCCCTCTGTCCCTCCACCCCTCTGTCCCTCCACCCCTCTGTCCCTCCACCCCTCTGTCCCTCCACCCCTCTGTCCCTCCATCCCTCTGTCCCTCCACCCCTCTGTCCCTCAACCCCTCTGTCCCTCCATCCCTCTGTCCCTCCATCCCTCTGTCCCTCCATCCCTCTGTCCCTCCATCCCTCTGTCCCTCCATCCCTCTGTCCCTCCATCCCTCTGTCCCTCCACCCCTCTGTCCCTCCACCCCTCTGTCCCTCCACCCCTCTGTCCCTCCACCCCTCTGTCCCTCCACCCCTCTGTCCCTCCACCCCTCTGTCCCTCCACCCCTCTGTCCCTCCACCCCTCTGTCCCTCCACCCCTCTGTCCCTCCACCCCTCTGTCCCTCCACCCCGCTGTTCTGTCCCTCCACCCCTCTGATCCTCCACCCCTCTGTCCCTCCATCCCTCTGTCCCTCCATCCCTCTGTTCCTCCACCCCTCTGTTCTGTCCCTCCACCCCTCTGATCCTCCACCCCTCTGATCCTTCACCCCTCTGTTCCTCCACCCCTCTGTTCCATCCCTCTGTTTCTACTTTCCTCTGTTCCTTCCTGGTGTAGCTACATTTCTCATTCTCAATGTGAATGTTTCATTTTGAGGTTCATCGCATGACAGCCATTGTGTGAGCTGAAATTTTGTCAAATTGATGGGAGAACCAAATTCATTGTGAAGGATTTTTTTCGTGTGCAGTTGAGAAACATCACCACACCTGAGAACCCGGCTGGTTTCATCTCGGATGGCTGAAATCCAGATCCAAACCCAGGATATCAGTGGTGCCGGCTCAGCTCACTGAATATCCTTGCCACCTTGGGACATTCCTATTCTTTGCAAGTGAACCCTTTCACCGTTCCGAGATGTCTGCAAGTTGCAGGGTGGTGGGTGTCCCGTTCACCACTAAATCTCAGAACTTGCGAGCGGCCCAGCGTCAATTTTATTTAGAGAAGCGTGTACACCATTGTTTTTAAAGACATTGTGGCTCACTGCAGAAAACCAAAGCTACACGACCGCCGCCACTCTACAATAGCTGGCAGCCAAACTGTGCCACATGCCCTCCTCCCGCATGGCCTTGTGGGAGCCTCGGTACCGAAAAAGTTGTTTTATTTTAGTTTTTCTTCTGGTGTCATTTGATGATGTGCACGCACGTCACCGGAACGGAATCGGAAGAAAACTGATGATGTACACGGCCATGAACGTTTCTGCCGTACGAGATGACGCGGGAGGCCTTTCTTTTGTCACCGCTGACAGCTACCGCACTCTCAACATCCGGCGCTCCATCCTGGGACCGCCCCGCACCCCCACGCCGTTCAAGAAAGCGCTGGCAGCCCAGGAGAGCAAGTATGGCCCCCTCAAGCTGATGGTGAGGACAATGATGACCCCGGGGTCGCCTTTTTATTAAGCGTTTGCTTTCACACTCGCCGTACGTCGACCTGTAGTAAACTGTAAAAACTATTAAACTGTTTTCGATTTTACCGGGTAAGGGCCCCACTGAGCTATGTGCCTCTTTCTCAGAAGTGACCTGGCCATTGCAAATGGATGCTCAATGAAGTGGCTTATCATCGTCATGTGGAAATTTATAGCATCCAAATACTTTAAAACACATTTCTAAATGTGGAGGGAAAAGCCGGAGTACCCGGAGAAAAATCCACGCGACCACAAGGAGACACATGCAAACTCCACATATACATGCATCAGGGTCTGGATCGAATCCACGACCTCCTGTATACTAGGCGAGGTATATAACATCTTGCCACCGCAGCAGGCTCACAAGTGATCATCAGCATCTGTAGTCATGATATGTGTGCCTACAGCCCATTTGTTAATCGGCTGATGGATGATGGCCTCGTCTGTGCGGGTCTTTGGCTGACCATACTTCAGTGTAGGTTTGTGCAGGAGGCGAGCATAGATGTGGTCGTGTAAAGGTGCAGTTCAACAATGGATGTTGCTGCAATGCCCTCTGCTGCCCACCACGCAAGCCCCACAGCTTAGAACACTTGTGCATCGTGGTTTGCCCATCCAAGGACTATCCGGGCTCTCAATCCCATCTGGATTCTGAGAGATTTGGCAAGATTGGGCGCACTCAAGGTGGTTTGGTCAAATGGAGTAATGACAAGTTGAAAAAAAAATTCTGTTTCTAGATCTCATATTACAACAACAGCAAAGCAGTCCTGACGATGGCGTCGTCCCCCCGTGACTCAATCTGGTGCACAGCAACAACACGTGGATTGGCGAACGTTCTCTTACAAGGCTGTAGCACAGAGCCCCACGTGGTTTGGGTAATTCGATGATACATGGCAGGAGTATGATGGCACCAAGGTGGCGCAGCGGTAACACTGCGCACGCGCTATGTGCGTGTAATATCGCTCATTTCCGTTGCTGTTACCCTTTACCAAGGAAAGCCTCACTCGGCCTCAAGACACTTTTTTGAGGAGGGTTCCTGCCAAGTTTTTGCATTCGGGAGCGATGGTGCTGCGTGTATAATTCCATTGCGTAATTGGGTCGTTTGCAGCCTCAGACACCTTCCCAGCTGGAGCAGGACCTGCTGGAGGTGCTGGAGAAGGATGTGTCCTCGTTGCAGGACACCCCAGGGAGATTCACCGGCCTCTGTTCGGCCAAAACCGGTAACCCCTGGAAGGTGAGAGCACCTTCACTACACAGCGATTGCAGCGCCGCGGTGGCTAGGAGATGTTACCTCCCTCGCCTGGTATGTAGAAGGTTGTGGGTTGTGGGTTCGATCCCGTACCCTGACACCTGCTGTTTATTTGGGGTTTGCGTGTTTCTCTCCCCGTGACTGCGTGGATTTTACTCCAGGTCCTCGGGCTTTTCCCTTCCACATTTGGAATCGACGTGCATTTACAGTATTTGGCTGCTAAACATTTCCACGTGACGAGCCACTTTTGTTGAGCTATCATTTGTGGCTAAGTCGCTTCTGAAAAAGAGCTATACAGCTCAGTGGGCCTCACCTGGTAAAATAAACAGTTTAGTTTATATTTAGTTTGCAGCGCTGCAAGGAGAAGGCTCCAGCGCCACCGCCTGAGGGCAGCTGGGGATGGGTAATAAATGCTGGGCAGCACTGTCCCTCCAGGCCACGCGTTTCTCATTTGAGCTTCAGCGTAAAGGGCTCCGAGGCGCATTCATTGAAGTGAAGTGGGCCGCATAAATAAATAACACGCAGCAACCGTTGAGCGTCGCTCCAGAGAATATAAGCCACAAAATAATTAATCGAACATAATACCTTGTTCCCATATTTTTCTCTTGACATCAATAAATAAAAGTGCATTTTACACAACCCGTTGGCCACACGGCCTTCCTGGAGTGTACCTTAGCATCATCAGTTCAACACAAGCACACACTGGACCGATGTTGGTGAACCGACTGATATTTAGAGGCATTTACCCTCTTTGCAATGGGTACTAGTTTGACGTAAAACTAGATGACACACAACACATAATAAGCAGATGTATAATGCCTTCGTCGCACTTACAAATTAAGAGTGACTCGTCGATACAGATGGATTGATCATCGTTCCGGAATCTTACGCGTATGGCAAAATTAGTGACTGAGTAGGAGACGTGCGAAGGCTGGGATGAGCAAGGGGGGGGGTTCAGTAATGATGCAATGGGGGCGCTCACATAAGCAACGTCCTCAGATCTGTCGGCACCGGACCAGAAGCGGCTCGGTGCCGTCAGCATTGGGGGTTGAGGCTTTGATGATGAATTGCCGACGTGACCATGCATCACCCTGAAGGTGCCCATTAAGCCACCTGACACTGCTCGCTCACGTTATTAAAGATCATTCGCCGCCGCCGCCCCTCTCATTCTTCTTTCTCTTATTCCGGTCAGGTGGCTCAGCGGTAGAGCGAGCGGCTCTCAATTTGAAGGTTGACAGAAGTTACAATCCTAGTCGAGGGTTGACTTTGGACAATCATTCCTTCCGGAGTCGACAAAACAAGTAGCAATTATTTGGGGAAGTTGACGTTGGTTGTTCCTATGGACAACAAACGAGACCCCGTCATAGGAATGTGGAAGTTCCACCAACAACTGCAGAAAATGGTGCAGAACTGCTCGTGAAGTACCTTCATTTGCCTCGCTGTCCGCTCTAAGCGTTGCACGGCATTCAATCTGCTGGATATTTGCCTTGCCGTCCAATATCCAAAAGCATTTGTTTAATCTGGCAAACAAAATAATAGTGTGTGTATGTCCTGGTGCTCACAGGTCAGACGATTGACCCTCTACTTCATGGCTTAGGTTTAATTACTGGTGGCTGCCCAGATTCATCAAACCGGGACCGTAGTGATGTTGGCTCATGGGGTTGACATTGCCATTAACCTTTTAGCTATTCACAGACACTTCCACAGTTGCTCTTCACAACAATTAGCTCGCTCGCTCGCTGTTAATAGGAGGTGGTTACTCGGTAGATCAGAGGTCAAGAGTGCTGAGCTGGCACCGCTGACATTGTGGGTTCCAATCCAAGAAGCCACTCATAATTAAACCTACTAATTTTTATTTTACCAGGTCTGGTCCACACTGATCTATATTATAGCTCTTTTTCAGAAGCGACCTGGCTATCAAAAATGATAGCTCAACGAAGTGGCTTATCACTTGGAAATGTATAGCAACCAAATACTCTGCAAATGCATGAATCTAAATGTGGAGGGAAAAACTGAAGGAACCGGAAAAAAATCCACACAGCCACGGGGAGAGAGACACTGCAAATTCCAAATATACAGCAGGCATCAGGGTCGGAATCAATCCCACGACCTCCTGCATACCAGGCGAAGTAGTTAACATCTCACCACCGTGACCCACACAAAAAAAGACATTGCATTAAATTTCGTTCGGAACTTCATTTCAGCAAATTCCACCTCTAAGAATCAAACCCTATACAAATATATCGTTTTAACTCTCCTGTGAAGAACAAAATTCCGTCAAGTGGGGGGGTGGAAGTGTGCTCGCCCCCCCCTGGTGTTCTCTGAATCTCCAAAGGTAGCGCTGTGGTGTCGGATTCCGTGGGCCGCTTGACCACGAAGGGTTCTTGTGCTGCTCTGCTACTAGGCATCCGAATGGGATATTTCGGCTTGTGACGTGAAACCAAGAGGACAATTTAGGGAAGGTCATTTGGAAACGTTTTTAAAATGTACCTTCAGCCAGTATGAATCTTGTCAGTTGCACAAAGGGCAGGGCTGCTTGCATCCACAGCAAAAAGCGCGCCCGTGCCCTCGGCTGAGCCAAACGAGTTGTAAATCAAGCGTGCGATTGATTGACGACCGAAGGAAAGGATGAAGCCCCCCCCACCCCCGTGAGCTCACCACCGTGTAACGTTTGGATTTAAACCGTAGCTTTAATAATAAGTAATAATTCAAATTTAGAAGACTCATTCCATTCCAGGATCCCAATGCGCAATGCTTAAAAAGCATGAAAAAACTACAGAACCAGGCCAACTGACCAAACTAAAGAGGGAAGGCCAGTTTAAAGAGATGGGTTTCCAAAGCAGACTTAAACAACATATCTACCGACTGCGGTTGCCTGATTTCAAGTGGCAAGGCGTTCCACAGAGCGCACACCGACACGACGGGTGGTGAGTGAAATCAAACCATTCGTTCTCTCGTACCGGCGCAGAGGAATTGCGTGCGGCTTCGCTGCGGGGTGCTTCTCTCTGTACTGAGCGGCGTGCCCTGGTGCTATCTGCAGGCCGACTTTCCCGCCAAGCGTGCTCGCAAGTCGCTGGCCCTCGACAAGATGGACACTGAGAACTGCTGCCATGTCCTGCCAACCAACGACCAAGCCGTCGTCAACCCTACCAGCAGCGTAACCAGCACGGTAACCAGAGTAGTGGCGAGCACAGTAACTTGCGTGGTGACCAGAGTGGTAACTAGCGGTAACCAGTGGTAACTTGTGTGGGAACTGGTGTGATAAGCAACGCCATAACCGATGTGATAACCAATGGGTATCCATCACGGTAACCAGAGTGGTAACTAGTACAGTAATTGGCATGGTGACCAGACTGGTAACCATCAAGGTAACCACCACAGTAACCAGTGGTAGCTATCACGGTAACCAACGAACCAGTGCGGTAACCGGCACCCCACCCTCTTGGTCCTAGAGAAATAGCAATATGCAAAGGTGATGCTGCTGCCCGTACACAGCAGCAAGGCATGAATACCCATCATGCCCTGCATCGATGTTTTGCACACACAGTGCATCACGCCGTTCGAGAGTGCCCCGAAACACTGTTTGAAGACGAGTGTTAGGCCACGGTGTGCCAGCATCGCCAATCGTCGCTGATACCACTGGCAGGGCACACAGCTCGGGCAAATTGTTTCGTGCCAGTCTGGCTGATCTTGCAGCTTGGTTGCGATATCCTGCCCTCGCGAGAGACGGACCGAGTGGAGCCCCCTCTCGTTAACCACCCTCTCGTTAGTCTTCCTCTCGTTAACCACCCTCTCGTTAGCCACCCTCTCGTTAGCCACCCTCTCGTTAGCCACCCTCTTCCATGTGGTCCAATGATTGTTGTACAGCAACATCCCCATTCCCGTCTCCCCCCTTTCACGCGGTTTCGAAGACGCGTCGTCGCTTCATTATGAACGCAACTCGCCGATTATTGCGTCGCCTCAACCCCGGCGCTCACGTCGGCGACGGCATTGTCCGCCCCCTCTCGTTATCCGTTGCCTCTCAGCCTTTGCCTCCATCACCACCCGCTACGACTCTACACAAACTACTTTGTGTCGCACATAAAGAAACTTCCTGTACCGTACAATATATTAGTAATGTACATTATTTAGGTGATTGTTTTTGTAGTGTACTGCATTTTATTGTACCCTGTATAATTTGTGTTAAAGTGCTGTACTCACATTACGAATGTACTACTAGTAAGTTAATGTAACGTTGTGGGTACGTCACTGATGAAGATGCGCGCGTTAACACAGCAGCGTCTCGGTACAACCTCCGTTGTCTTGTTTCAGCTCTCGTGGAAACATCGCTTTGATTGACGTCGTTTCGATATTCGTCCTCATCGTCACCTTTCAATGATGCGCATCCCCGACGTAGAGCGGCGGGGCGCTACTGTTGCGGTCCCCGAATCTGCTTAGAGCAGCGGGGCGCTATTGTTGCGGTCCTCGACGTAGAGCGGCGGGGCGCTACTGCTGCGGTCCCCGACGTAGAGCAGCAGGGCGCTACTGCTGCGGTCCCCGACGTAGAGCAGCAGGGGGCTACTGCTGCGGTCCCCGACGTAGAGCGGCGGGGCGCTACTGTTGCGGTCCCCGAATCTGCTTAGAGCAGCGGGGCGCTATTGTTGCGGTCCCCGACGTAGAGCGGCGGGGCGCTACTGCTGCGGTCCCCGACGTAGAGCAGCAGGGCGCTACTGCTGCGGTCCCCGACGTAGAGCGGCGGGGCGCTACTGTTGCGGTCCCCGACGTAGAGCGGCGGGTTTCAAAACTCTCCAATCTTCTAATATCTGCCCCCGCCTGCCCGGCCTTCCTAGCGCCCTCGTTTTCGAAGAATGCAACACCCGCACGCGGTGCCGTTCATTATAAACCACTCCAGCGAGCGGCAGCCAAGCCACAGACCGCTTCACCAAGCTTCCTCCAAAATGGTTTCTCTCCAACGGAATGCCTGCGCAGGCAAAGCCGTGCTTCAGAAATTGCCGTTCGGTGACATCAATCATCGGCGCGCATTGATCTTTCCCAACACCCACCGCCCTTTTGACTGCACTCGGGCCTGCTCACGCGCTGTGTAATGGGGGGGGGGGGGGGGTCTATAGGGACACGGAAACACGCGTGCGTTTACTACCTGTAGCGGCGATTCGCAACTCGGGTCCTCGCAACCAACACCAACCCTTACCACGCGTTTGCGATCGCCAACGCTTTGTATGAATGCACAAATTAAGCCACTGCTGCACGAATGCTGTACCGTGAGGGGGGCATCTCATGGAAGGCCGGTTGAGAAACACTTGCCCAGCTCTTGGGTGCGTTTTTCGGGTTCTGCCGTGCTCAGGATGTGGCGGCGAAACGTCGGGAAGTGCTGAACCACACCAGGGCAAAAACCGGAAAACAAATGGGAGAGCTGTTAAGGGCACTCACTTGTGGCCCATGGATCCAGGGTTCTCTACAAAAGCTGGAAATAGAAGTCTTTGAAAACACACTGGAGGGGCTATACAGCAACTCCTGCAGCGTAGCCTTCTCCTCCTCCCCCGTCTCCTCCCTCCTTCTCGTTCCCCCTTCCCGTCTCCCCTTCTCGTCCCCCTTCTCTCCCTTCTGTCATACGTCCTGTAAGCAACAGTTTGTGTAGATATCATAGTTGAATATTAAGACCCTTCGACTAATCCTAGGCGGCAGTAGATGCTGTACAGATTTCAGAGATGCCGCCAGGGCGTGTGACGTGGATGATGGCGCACACATGTCGGCGGTGCGTTCTGATGGTTTGGGGTTTTGCCACAGTCGCAGTTTGGCGATTCTTTGATTTTCCATTTATGGAGCGATGTGTTGCGTCTCGCGTGCTACAGCGTAGTTAGCACCTGCTAGGATGGACCAATATTGTTGCTGCCCTGTTTCTGTTGAAGAGCCGAACGAGGCACAAGAGGAGGGTGATGGGGGATGAGGCTGAGGAGAGTCCTCGCCAGCCGCTCACCCCGCTACGCACCTCGCTCCAGGACAACCTCTGCTGCAAGATGCCCATCCAGGTGACACACGCGTTCGCACGAAGGTTTGCCGATGGCGAAACTACGACGTGCCGTACTATTCTACGATATACCGTACAATACACGATATGCCGTATCATACGATATACCGTACGTTGCTAGGATGTGCCGTACAGTCCTATGATATGCCGTACGATGTGCCGTGTGATACTATGATATGCCGTACGGTGCGTCCTAGAGATACAGGTAACACTGGATATCCGTAAAAATAGTGGACATCTGAGAAAAAGATCTCAAGAGCTCATCGGATTCCTCTAGCGTAAATAAATATTCTGATTCTGAACGCTCGTTGCCACACGGCAAGAGGGGCCTGGCTTCAATTCCTGATTCGGGTGCCTTTGTATGGAGTTTGTATGTTCTCCCCCTGTTCTGCAGTTCGAGTGGGAGTGTGAGAGTGTGCAGAGTTTGTATGTTCTCCCTGTGGCAGAGGGAGTGTGAGGGTGTGTGCAGAGTTTATTTTCTGCCTGTGGCAGAGGGAGAGTGTATAGAGTTTTTATGTTCTCCCTGTGGCAGAGAGGGGTGGGAGTGTCAGTTTCATTTCAGTTTTCAGTTTCATTTATTAGGTATAACCCTGTGAGCCATGCGGCTCTTGACTCGGGTGCAACCGCAACAAAACAAAAATATGAACAAGAAACATCTTAAAGTGACTACATGCAACAGGAAAATCCTGGAAAAAACAGCAAAGTCTTCCAGAAAAAAACACCGTATTTCAATGCTGTGTGCAAAAAATCCCAGGGATGCAAGTCAAACAATAACAACCATAAGACATTGTAGCTTAAAGTTATCAGGCTAACTCTGTACTACAAAAAACAAACATGCTAAACCAAAACGTTTTCAAAATCAAACTAAAGTTATAATTTTTTTTTAACTGTGAGCATAGGAACTGTGATTCAAATTTAACAATCAATGAGATACATAACATGTATGACCAAACTTTGCAGCCATAGTTGGCTGCATGAGTCACTCCATAACAGCAGGAGTATCAGTAGCAGAATCTATTTTTTTCAATACACTTTTAATGATCAGCACACTATAATAAAAACTCAAGACCATACTTTGCAGCGGTCATCCAGAACAATACATTTGATTTCAGACCATTCTGAATAGCAGTGGCAGCTAGGGTTTTACAACTCCTCTAGAGCAGTTTTGAGTGAAGATCTCACAGGTAGTGATCCAAGTTGTAGTTTATTGGCGATAGCATTCCAGACCCTGGGGGCATCAACAGAAAATTCCCTTCCTTCAGTATTTGTACGGCAATAAGGAATGTGAAGCTGGTTAATGAGCGAAGACCTTAGGTCACATTTGTTCTTCGAAACAGTGATGAGATCCAGCAGGTAGTCTACTCATTTTTTTGTAAGTACATCGTGAATAAATAAGATCTGATGCACAAGCCATCGATCATTAAGAGAAGTTAAGTTTGACCCAATGTAGAGATCTCAGTGGTGGGTCCTATATGGGCAGTTCAATGCAAATCTTAAGGCCGAGTGATAAATTGAGTCAAGCTTCTTCAGTATAGTACTGGGGGCTGATTTATACACGATGTCACAGTAATCAAGTAGAGGCAGTACGGTAGCTTTTATCAATTCCAAGCGGAACATAGGGGAGAAGCAATGCTTGTGTCGATACAGAAAACCAATTTTTACTTTAGTCTTTTTACCAATATAATCAATGTGAGTGAGTGTGAGTGCAGAGTTTGAATGTTCTCTCCCCGCTCTGCCACTGCGAAGCAGCGAGCTTGTCTCGGGATATGCATGCTCTGTGCGACTGGTCAATTTCCTTGTGGCTGGGACCATTCTCATATGTTATAATGAGCTGTCATTAGCCATAGTTCAGTTCAGTGCCGGAAAGCAACACTAATTACCTCATTTTTTACCCCACACAGCAGTGCATGCATGCTTTAATTGCACATACATGCTCTAATTGCACATGCACACTCATTGCAATCATGACATCGCTTAGCATAATTAGTTTGAATCACCTTTTGTGTGTGTTCTTCTTTGCATGCGTTTCATTATTGGGCTGCAATGCACCTCTTGCACCTGACACTGCCTGCTGCTTGAGAGTGAGCGACATTAATTACTTAATAAGATTCATTCACCCGGTGCAAAGCTTGTTGATTCAGATTTTTTCCATATTTTGTTTTTTTCTGCTCCCAACTACTCTATTAATTATTTTCAGTTGAAGTAATAATGATGTTGTGCTGAAGGCACAATGTTGCCACACGTTGACTGACAATCTCCTGAGGTAGCTTGGTGGCACAGAGAGCTGAGGCCTGTGTCAGCATTGGGCCAGTACAGATGCCATCCTGGGTCTTACGATAATAATAATATTAATACTCACATTTATATATCGCACCCGTGAAGCAACACACAATCTTGTATTTGAGGGTAACGGCCCAGTCACCATTGGCTGCATCTACGATACATGATATATATAAAGATGTTTTTATTCCACTTAAATGTGAGTGTCTAATAGTGCAGCAGCAGCCATGGGATCTGACAGGGTAGCGAGGGTTGGTAACGCGGAGGTGCGGCAGTGACAATCTTTGACCCCCCCACCGCTGCCCCCCGCCCCCGCATCTCATCCCCCCTTCCCCTCCTGCACAGATGAGCGAGGAGTGGGAGGCCGTGGCGTGCGGCAAGACGGAGGACCAAGTGTTGATGACGGAGAAGGCTCGCAGGATCCTGCACACCCTGCCTCCGCGGAGCCTGGTGCTGTGAGCGAGTGCCACCGCACAACCCCCCGTGACTCGTCCGCCCCTCCGTGCGCTTCGATTGCGACGTCACAGACATTCGCCCCCCCCCCTTCCCGATCGGCCGAGTGAGCGTTGACGCGCCAGGATTTTTTTCCGAAACGGCAGCGACTTTGGTTTCCCCGCCAAATCCCGCGCCGGCATTCATTCTCTAGGTTAAGATGGTTGTGGGAGTATTTAAATGGAGAACCCGGTAGCGGGATTGTTAACTGTAAGTGTAATGGGTTCAACTGAGTCGCAGACATAGACTTGGAGGCAACACATTTATTCAGTTCCAACACACGGGGTAACTTCCCCCTTAACAGAATAACAACCTATGGTGGTAACCACCAGGCTAACTACACTAGTTACCACGTAACTGCTACTACGGACCGGGACCAACAGCTTTGGCCCGGGTCCACGTGTTGGAGACTCGTTGAACGGAGAACGTAGACGAAGGGTTTCTTCCAGGATGAACAACAACCCTGGTCCCTCTCGGGGACCCGGCTTATATTCTTTGTGGTGTGGACAGCTCTGCCCTTGGCCTCGTCCACCTTCCAGAATCCTCGGGAAAGATCTAGGTCCCAATCAAGTGACCACCCCTAGCCCCCTCTTGGGGCTCCTTTGTCAATTTAACTTGTCACGTGTCTTTCCGGGTCAACCAGAGTGCCATGGCCTCACAGAACCTCACCCTTTGGCCGGCACCCACACACCCTGTCCTGTAGGGTCGGCACTGCACGTAAAGCGTGGTGCCATCACGCGCTATTATATTCAGCGTTCACCGGGCCCCTCTCGCGCCGGTACTACACCCACACCCTTGTGGTATCCGCGATGTCGCTACACCGCACGCCGTGCCCCTCTAGGGCCGGCACTGCACCCACCCAGCATGTTGACATCCAGCGATGTCACTACACAAGTATAAAAAAGTATAAAGTCGCTAACGTAAAAGGATTTTAAGGATTGGCCGTTGGTCGTTAATGATCTCAGTGCCGTTTGAAGCGTGTCAAAAAACATTCCGTGAGTGATTTCCTGCTCGCATGAGCGTCGAGGCCGTGCTCTCCTCCTTTTTACAGCCCTGAGCCAGTGGTGGAAATTCCGCATTCCAATGCCGAGGACGTGTCTGTCCCTAGGACGACCGCTACTAACTTTTACCCCCCAATCAGTTTATTGAGCCGGGCGGAACCACGTGGGGGAACCGAGTCACCGCTCAACCGGGATTTGAACTCTCAACCTTCTGCTTGCGAGCCGGTCGCCTTCTCACTGGGTTGTCTGCAGCAAGAGCTCCGTTATCCGGCATCCATGGAGGGTGCCAGTTAATCAGATATGCCGATTATTTATGGTCCACCAAATTGTCCAAGTACATGAAACTTTTCAAGAAAACAAAAACATTAAGCCTACATTTTAACTATGATATGGGAAATAACATCCACTTTTGCAGAGGTACTCACCGGTCCGTTGTGGAGCATTTTAAGTTGATTGTAGAGACGCAGTGGGTCCGTTTACAGTACACATTCGTACAGCCTGCCGCTACCGCCACCACTTGGCAGCGTCCTGAAGCTCCCGTAAACTACAACAACAACAACGGATCTATGAGAAGCCCACGGCAAGATGCCGGATGGCTGTTGGAGTGTTTCCGGACACTTGAAGGACGATTTGTGTTGATGTCCTATGGCAGACGCTGGTTGTTAGAGCATTTTGCTGCACGTCTCAACGTAGAGTGGCGGCCTGTGGGTCAATGCTTGCGTAAGCCGATGTCGGGCGGCACTGCCGGCGCCGACGGGGAAGGGGAGATGCGTAAGAGGAATGGAAATGTTTTTTTTGGCCACATGGACGACCCCATGCACACGAATGCCCTGCTAAAGCAGCACCTGCTTAAGCCAGTGTTCTTCATCGCAAGGCCACCGCCGCCCACTGGCGGCGGTGGCCTTTAGCACGGCCCCTCACGTGCGGCCCTTCCCGACACAATACACAAATAGTGAACAACGCCCCCCCCCCCACCCCATCATCATCATCGTGCTGATGTCACAAACTTCCAATGGTTTGAAATGATGTGGCGGCCCTCACACTGATGATGTCTTATCGGCAAGAGTGCCCCCCTCCCCCCCCACCTCAGAAAATGAATGAAGAACACCGGCTTCAGCGCTTGTTTGCGTTGGAGGTGTTTGTTCGAAATTGAGCAGCGCATCCTTTAAACACCGATGTGTAAACCAGCTCGCCAAATGTATTTTGTCCCCCCCCACGACACCGGGTCGTCCCAAACCACAGCCTCTCTGCCACGCTCCGTCGTCTCTCCGCATTCACCAATTTACTTCTCCCCGTTCGAGTGCAAGTCAATTCGTCACACGCTGCACGTGCCTGATGATTGTTAAACGCGTCTCCCGCGTGGCAATCGACGCTATCGCCGTTATTAAGAGCCGATTTAAGACTTGAGATCTCGAGTGTGTGTCGTGTGTGTGTGCGCGTGTTTGTGTGCGCACGTGTTCTACGTGGTGAGCGGTAGTGCAGCCGTTAGCGCACCGCCCTACGATCCCAGCGACGCGAGTTCACGGCCAACACCAGTGACAATTATTTGAAGCGGTCCTGGGCCTTCCGTAGGTCGAGTTGGCATGTAAACATCGCCACTTGGGAGAGAGCCAGCCGGGCGCGGTCCTGGCCACCCACCCCCTTGTGCGCTGTGCCGGTAACAGCACTTGCCCCAATAGTATGTTAAGGCTACACGGGGGATATTGTTATTTGTGTTCCATGTGTGCGCATGCGTGTACACATGCTACTCGGCGTTGTAGCTCCTCCTGTGAGAGAGTGGTCAGTCCACTGTGAGGACTATTTGTATAAAGATATTTAGCTTTTTAATCTAATAAAAAACATAACATTTGTCTGTCTCAATGCTAGGCACTTTATTAAAACCAGTTTTAACCGAAAGCATCTGGCCAAAAGTTTTAGCAAATGAAAAATGCACGGAGAGCTTTTCGTATTTTGCAAACATGATAGGACAGCGCCACCTAGCGATACGATTTGCTTCGGCAGATAATGTCCATCTTCAGATGTTTAATATCAGAATTTTTTTTCAAGTAAAACGAAATAAAAAATATTTTGCTTGGCCCTGTGTGGCTCACAAAGTCAAACTCGTAGTCAGTCACTCTGCTTGCTGACATGGTTCACGCACTCGTGCCCAGCCGTGGGTTAAATCGCTTGTTTTAACATCAACATTGTTTGAGCCCCCTGTCACTTTCTGCGAAACTGTGTGGCCAAAAACTCCATGCGGGCCGGTGCTGCGGGGCACATGGTTGGTTGAAGTTCTTTTAAACCAGGGGCCGGAGTGTCCAGAGGAAAAAAACTGCGTAAATCCTACGATAGAAGAAGCTGCTGCCTTCAGCCGGGTCTCAAGCTTCTAGCAAGAGAGGGCAGCTGTTGCCGAGCATCGGGACGTGTCTGCACGCCGGTTGGCCTCGCGCAGTGTAGCTATGGTGACCAGCTCCCCTGCGGGATATTCCGCAAGGCACTCGGCTACATGTACAAACCCGGTGTGAACCGGTACATACGTACATGTGTATGTAAGTCTACGGATCTCTGTGTAAGTCTATGGATGTTGAACTTCTTTCACATTGTACATAGCCAACCATGCTAAACGGAGGTGCGGGGCAAGGACAACAAACTAAACACAAAAAACTGTTTTTAATAAATGAATTTTCTATCTAGATTATTTTAAAGTGCGTAGCTCCTTCCTAATATCGGAAGAGCTGTTCCAGATGGCTGCAGAAGCGCATCTGAAAGTGCGTGACGCGGTGAACGTCTTTGTTCGATAGCCAGCCAAAAGCCACTGCGAGGATGGGCCGGAGTTCGCGTGATGGTTTATGCTCCTTGACGCAATGAGAGTTTATCGGCAGGTCGCATGTGACGAGGGCAAGTGTGGGTACCCATCTCTTTTTTTTTTTTCCAGGTGAGGCCCGGCCCAACCTGGCCACAAATGATAGCGCTCAACAAAGTGGCTTATCGTGTGGAAATTTCTAGCAGCCAAATACTCCAGGCACATGTTTCTAAAAACCTCTTCCGAGACATCTGGCCAGCGAGGAAGAGTAGGCCAAATACCCTCGGGGGGGGGGGGGGGGGTGATGACTAGAGGAGGCAGTGGCGGGTGAGCAAGACATGGCTGGGCTTGAACCTTACTTCAACCGTCGTATATCCACGCGGTGCCTGCGGGAGTCTTTGTGGAATTGTGACCTCTCCCTCCTCCCACTCATTGCATTCGTTGGCAGTAGCCAAGCGACGCGGCTACCGTTAAACCCCACGTGCTGGATGCCGGCCACGTGCCCTGGCTATAATTAATCCCGTTTCTGAAGCCAATAAAACACATCCCGCCGTCTCCGGAGACCGATTTGCGTCACGGGAATGCTTTATGTCATGGCCCTTTGCGCCGTAAAAATAGATATGCTGATGTGTGAAGGGTCCTGAGCATCAACTCTTTTTAAAAGCAGTGCAGTGTTGGGTTCTCTGTTTTGAGCCCCAGGCACACTTGGTGAAACGAGAGTCCTTGTTCAACCGCCTCCCCTCTCGCCCCCACCTCCCATTGTTGTCACCCGTTGTTTGCCGCCAGCATTTGCTCATTTTTCCCTTAATGACCACGGCCACCGCCGGGCCCTTCCCTTAGCTCTTCCTGCGAGTCCGCACGGGAGCGATCGGCTGCTGCCCTGCCAACTTGGTCGCGCGCAATCAAATCGGCTCGTCAAATTGCGGGCGTCCCCCTCCCCGCAACCGGGCAGACGTCGACAGGCGATTCACATCGCACAATTTCAAGAGCGACTTCCAATCGTGTGGCCTCCGGTGTGGACCCAAACCCCCCCCCCCCCCTCCTCTTCCGTCTCTCGATCTCTTGAGAAAATCCCATCTCATACAAACGGTGCTGATGGTTTGGTTTTTTTGGTCTGGCAAAGAGTGCTTTGAATCGCATTACTACGCATCTTGCTGCATGTATCCCTCCACTGCGGAGGGTGATGAGGCCGTGAGCCCGTGCGTGATGCCCGCCCCGGAGAGAGGTGCGTTTGCTGTTGCTATCACCTGTTGGCGGTGATCCCTATTGGGGCTTAAACTGTGAGCGTCTTTCGTTCGCGGCTTCTTTGAGAAACCGGACGTTGTTCCTCGACCCTCCCCCAGATGCAGAATATTTATACTGCAGGATGAATTCGATGAGCTATAAAGCTCTTTTTTTACAGATGTCCAGTAGTGGCGGGTAGGAACGTTACAACAACAAACAGTACACAAACACGACAGTAGTGCAAAGTACAAGAAAGGTAAACAAATCGCCCAAACGCATAGAAATTAATCTAAGCCATCCCCATCCTACCAGGCAAAGGCCACTTCCATTGCTTGTTGCCTTTGTTTTCTTCCGACGGTACAACCGAGCCAGCCCGGGTGCGGCTAGGCGAGTGCCAGGTTGCTTTTCCACTGCAGAAACTGAACCGTGCCGCTGACGTCACGCACGACGAACGGACGCGCCGACGAGGCTGCGACGGGGTGCACTCGCGTCACGTTTTGGTGAACTCGTTCTCGGACCCGCCCGTGGCCCTGGTTGGCCCACAATCCAGACGTCGTGTGAGGCGGGCGGATTTTGCCGTGCGCGGTGGAACATGTGGAATGAGTTGTGTCGCTGGGATTGGCAGCAATCGCAGGAAGCGACACTGCGCAAGTTTCTAAATCCTGTCTACACTTGCGGATATAACAACGTAAAACATTTTATGTATTGCATCCTCCAACGGCCAGTAGCCCCATGAGATACATGTTTGTCTCTTAACAACCTTCACACAATTAAAATAGCAGTGCTAACAATTGTACTTATTGTGAATAGTTTACAGAGAGAGGACGCTTTAGGGATAGACTATTTTCTGGTAATGTACTAAGTGGTTCGGGCTAAGATAGTACTGGAGTGGTATGACTTTTGCCCATATGTTGGTGAGCTGTGTATTTAATGCCATGTGTAGGGGGGCAATTGTACTGTGTACAGTTAAGGATAATGACGCATGCTGACACGTGTAAGTTAAAATGTTAAGACTGTGTATGAGACTTAAGGCATTTTTTCCCATTTAATGAAATGATTATATATTGCAAAATGATGAACAGTATGGTTAAAAGTAAAACTTCATTGTTGAAAATGGTGATTTATTGTACAGGATGCGTGTTATTTCAGTAAACAAGGTGGTTGGGACGTTATAATGTAAAGTGTCAGGCGACTGCTAAAATGCATTGCCAATAATAATGCCATGAACGTTAGAAAAGTCTCTACAGAACCAAGAATATTGGTCAACATTGGTTACCAGCCCACTGACTCATGAACACGATAAAGCTGCAGATGATAAAATATTGAATTGTATGTCCACTCAATTGAAGCGGTGGTAGCACGACCTAGTGCCATCGTGGTCAGCGGAGGCCAGCGTGACCCAGCGTGACCCAGCGCAGGCCAGGGCCAGCGCAGGCCAGGACCAGCGCGACCCAGCGTTAACGTGGCCAGCGCCAGCGCTTGTCGCAGAGGTTCGAATCCACAGCGGCCATGCCGAGTCGGTGATTGCATGCCTAAAGGTTTCGGATGCACCAGGAAACCTCGGCACGACGCAGAATATTTGGCGATGCTGCGTTTTCAGTGGTGCACCAGTACGTTTAGCGAACTCGTCAACAATCCTGCCTTACAAGAAAAAATTATGTAATTTGGTCACTGGCCCCATGAGGCACATTGTGTGCTATCACCGGCCATTTCCCAGAACATTGCCTATATATATTTTAAGACCACAGTGTTAAGCTGTGGATCTACTTACTAAATTTTACCAAGTAAAGGCCAATTGAGCTAGTTTTTTTAAAGCAAACTGGCCACATAACTCAACAAATTGGCTTATGTGGAAATGTACATCAGCCAATTACTCGAAACACGTGTTGATTCTAAATGAGAGAGACGTGCAAACTCCAAATATACAGCAGGCGTCAGGGTTGGGATCGAACCCACGATCTCCCGTCTACCAGGTGAGGTAGTTCACATGTCCTAGCCACCACTGCATCCCAATTGTTGAAACTAATGCCACCAACTTGAAAAACAGAAGGCACCTTGAGAGGTCGGGGAAAATAGGGAAAGTTGTTTAATTCACAGAATTCCACCCAATATATTCACCAAGGACAAAATGACAGTTACCACCATTCCATTATCCGGCGCTGTGGAGGGGTGGATCCAGATTAAACAAGGAAAATGCAAGACGTGCATATTAAATTCGCAAATGTATTGTTTCCGTAGAACGGAGGCAGGTGGGGTGACCACGTAGAGTGCCCTCTTTGCATTGCTCATTAAAGGAATTGGTTTACTCTGGAATCTTAATTTAGCTCGACCCTTGACAAGCGAGGATCGGCTATTAAGCCAGCGAACACGTGAAGCATTTTATTTTTTCCTCAATCCACAAGCCAGATAATGCACCGAGGGATATTCGAGAGTTGCTGTAAGCACCGAGGGATATTCGAGAGTTGCTGCAAGCACCGAACACGACTTGAGTGGATGTTTCCCTGGCCGATGTCTCCTGGTGGTGCCGCTCTTTCACGGACTTCCCACAACCTCGGAGAATTTCCGGGGGGTGTACTTCCCCTCCTGGATCAGCTTATCCCTCTGCTGGAGGATCGCTTTCATCCGCTCGATCTGGAGGCGACACAAGGAAAACGACGCAAAGCGTGTCACGTGTGCACGGGTGAGAGGAGACAGTGGATCACTAAGAGATTTGGGGAAACTCCCAAAACACACTGCTGGACTGACATGCGCTGTTACCTACCGGGTGACGACCTACAGAACACGTGTCCGCGCATCCACCTGTGTGGTTCTTTTGAGTGCTTGCGTTATGTGGAACTAATTTCGGACCGTACGAAACCAACCCCGCTAATCGGAGGTACGAGGGAGACAAAGGCGGCCGGGCGTGGTGCTGGCCACCCAAGCCCCCCCCCTCCTCCCCTCATGCCACAGTGCCAACCTTCATAGGTGCTGCTCGCTAACAGCACTAGGCTCAAACAGTCTGTAGAAGACTACGGGGGATCTGAGTGGGTGAGGCTGTTGGGAGTGACTGCGAGTGAGTGTAGTTGGGTCAGCATGAGGTTTCGAGAGTGAATCGACGAGTGCAGGCGAGTGTTGGGTGAGAGAGAGAGGGAGCTGTGGTGGCTCGGAGATGTTAACTACCTCGCTGAGTATACAGGAGGTCGTGGGTTCGATCCCAACCCTGACTCCTGTATATTTGGAGATTGCATGTTCTCCCTGTGGTTGTGTGGATTTTTCTCCGGTTTTTCCCTCACCATTTAGAATCAACGTCACGCGTTTAAGAGTATTTGGCTGCTGCTAAGAAATTTCCACTACTTTGTTGAACTATCATTGTGATAACCAGGTCGCTTCTGGGCCTTGACTGGTAAAATAATGAAAAATAGTTTAACACGTCGACTTTTTGGGACCAATATCCTTAAGAGATTTTTGGGTCAGATCGTGTGAATGTGTCGTTAAACCCGCTAGCACCTGACAGCCACATCGCAAGGTTTGTCATGTGGACAAAATGTGCCCAATTCGTTCCTTGTTCACACCGGTGTGTTAGAGAGTAAACCCACTACATCTACAATGGTTTACTCTCCAACACACCAGCAGTGTGTTTGAGAGTAAACCCACTACATCTACAATGGTTTACTCTCCAACACACCAGCAGTGTGTTTGAGAGTAAACCCACTACATCTACAATGGTTTACTCCAACACACCAGCAGTGTGTTTGAGAGTAAACCCACTACATCTACAATGGTTTACTCCAACACACCACCAGTGTGTTGGAGAGTAAACCCACTACATCTACAATGGTTTACTCCAACACACCAGCAGTGTGTTTGAGAGTAAACCCACTACATCGACAATGGTTTACTCTCCAACACACCAGCAGTGTGTTTGAGAGTAAACCCACTACATCTACAATGGTTTACTCTCCAACACACCAGCAGTGTGTTTGAGAGTAAACCCACTACATCGACAATGGTTTACTCTCCAACACACCAGCAGTGTGTTGGAGAGTAAACCCACTACATCTACAATGGTTTACTCTCCAACACACCAGCAGTGTGTTTGAGAGTAAACCCACTACATCTACAATGGTTTACTCTCCAACACACCAGCAGTGTGTTGGAGAGTAAACCCACTACATCTACAATGGTTTACTCCAACACACCAGCAGTGTGTTTGAGAGTAAACCCACTACATCTACAATGGTTTACTCCAACACACCAGCAGTGTGTTTGAGAGTAAACCCACTACATCTACAATGGTTTACTCTCCAACACACCAGCAGTGTGTTTGAGAGTAAACCCACTACATCTACAATGGTTTACTCCAACACACCACCAGTGTGTTTGAGAGTAAACCCACTACATCTACAATGGTTTACTCTCCAACACACCAGCAGTGTGTTTGAGAGTAAACCCACTACATCTACAATGGTTTACTCTCCAACACACCAGCAGTGTGTTTGAGAGTAAACCCACTACATCTACAATGGTTTACTCCAACACACCAGCAGTGTGTTTGAGAGTAAACCCACTACATCGACAATGGTTTACTCTCCAACACACCAGCAGTGTGTTTGAGAGTAAACCCACTACATCTACAATGGTTTACTCTCCAACACACCAGCAGTGTGTTTGAGAGTAAACCCACTACATCTACAATGGTTTACTCTCCAACACACCAGCAGTGTGTTGGAGAGTAAACCCACTACATCTACAATGGTTTACTCTCCAACACACCAGCAGTGTGTTTGAGAGTAAACCCACTACATCTACAATGGTTTACTCTCCAACACACCAGCAGTGTGTTGGAGAGTAAACCCACTACATCTACAATGGTTTACTCCAACACACCAGCAGTGTGTTTGAGAGTAAACCCACTACATCTACAATGGTTTACTCCAACACACCAGCAGTGTGTTTGAGAGTAAACCCACTACATCTACAATGGTTTACTCTCCAACACACCAGCAGTGTGTTTGAGAGTAAACCCACTACATCTACAATGGTTTACTCCAACACACCACCAGTGTGTTTGAGAGTAAACCCACTACATCTACAATGGTTTACTCTCCAACACACCAGCAGTGTGTTTGAGAGTAAACCCACTACATCTACAATGGTTTACTCTCCAACACACCAGCAGTGTGTTTGAGAGTAAACCCACTACATCTACAATGGTTTACTCCAACACACCAGCAGTGTGTTTGAGAGTAAACCCACTACATCTACAATGGTTTACTCTCCAACACACCAGCAGTGTGTTTGAGAGTAAACCCACTACATCTACAATGGTTTACTCTCCAACACACCAGCAGTGTGTTTGAGAGTAAACCCACTACATCTACAATGGTTTACTCTCCAACACACCAGCAGTGTGTTGGAGAGTAAACCCACTACATCTACAATGGTTTACTCCAACACACCAGCAGTGTGTTTGAGAGTAAACCCACTACATCTACAATGGTTTACTCCAACACACCAGCAGTGTGTTTGAGAGTAAACCCACTACATCTACAATGGTTTACTCTCCAACACACCAGCAGTGTGTTTGAGAGTAAACCCACTACATCTACAATGGTTTACTCCAACACACCACCAGTGTGTTTGAGAGTAAACCCACTACATCTACAATGGTTTACTCTCCAACACACCAGCAGTGTGTTTGAGAGTAAACCCACTACATCTACAATGGTTTACTCTCCAACACACCAGCAGTGTGTTTGAGAGTAAACCCACTACATCTACAATGGTTTACTCCAACACACCAGCAGTGTGTTTGAGAGTAAACCCACTACATCTACAATGGTTTACTCTCCAACACACCAGCAGTGTGTTTGAGAGTAAACCCACTACATCTACAATGGTTTACTCTCCAACACACCAGCAGTGTGTTTGAGAGTAAACCCACTACATCTACAATGGTTTACTCCAACACACCAGCAGTGTGTTTGAGAGTAAACCCACTACATCTACAATGGTTTACTCCAACACACCGGTGTGAACTAGTAACTAATCGGCACGTTTTGTTTACGTGACAAACCTTATTAAATTGGCTGTTGAGTGAACGACACATTTACGTGGTCTAACCTAAAAAAACCTCTTATGGATAATGAAAAATAGATGAATAAGAGGTTTTAGAAGATGAGTGAGTACGAGCGGGCGGGCTTTGCACGCCCGCGCGGTCGCCACCCTGCCACCCTGCCACCCACCCTGCCGCCCACCCACCATCTTGGCCTTGAACAGGCACTCCTTGTAGTCCTCGATCTCGTGCTGGCACTCTCTGCTGGCGCGCACCGTGCCCAGGCCGTGCGAGCAGTCGATCACCTCCTGCTCGTAGAGGTGGCAGCGGCCGGCGCGCCGCGCCATGTTGTCCTTGGAGCGCACCGTGAAGAGCTGGTCAAACTCCACGCCCAGCCACGCCTTCACGTCGAGGAACGGCATCGTGGCTTCCTAGCCCAGAGATCGTGAGGGGGAGAGATGCGAGCTCACAATGTCAGAAGCTTGCGATGACGAGGGGATGGTCACAGTTGCACGTGCACACAGAGCGATTAAACAAAATTTTTGCTTACCAGGTAAGGCCCCACTGAGCTATGTGGCTCGTTTTTTCAGAAGCAACTGATAGCTCAACGAAGTTGCGGCCTATAACGTGAACATTTATAACAGCCAAATACTTAACGCGTGTTCATTTTAAATGAGGGAAAAAATCGGAGAAAAATCCAAGCGACCACGGGAGAGAACAAGAAAACTTGAAATATACAGCAGGCGTCAGGGTTGGGATCGAACCCACCACCTCCTGCATACCTGGCGAGGGAGTTAACATCTCGCCACCGCTGTCGGGTTACTGAATGCAGAACGCAACCGTGTCCCTGGGAGGAACCGCTCGAAAACAATAGTAGCTGACTGCAGCCCAGCCGACATTTACACAGCACGTCCCACTGCATGGGTGGCCCCTCCCACTACCTGGGTGGCCCCTCCCACTACCTGGGTGGCCCCTCCCACTGTTTGTGACCCCTCCCCCTATTCAGGTGACCCACTGCTCAGGTAGCCCCATCTGCCCGAGGTCGGCATGAGGCCAGAATATTTAGTTTGGCAATTGGGAGGTGGGGAGGGGTCGTAGAGAACCAGCAGCGTGAGTGAGCATCACAGAGAGCATGAGACGCCGACTGATTGACGCATGCGAGTGGAGGGCAGAGGAACGAGAGACCACAAGACATGCATCGAGGGGGTGACGAGAAGAGCGAGGTGCATGAACGTACGATAAACTTACTCCGCACCGCACGTCGCCACCCGTGCTAGTCGGAGGTATGGAAACATTTATTCCCGCGCAAAGTGTTCGCGTGGGAGCAGGCGAGAGGGGAGATGGAGCGAGGATTTGGTGGAGCGTGAGAGAGAGCGAAGGTGCGAGGCAGGCAGGAGAGAGAGCGATATTGGAGGGATCAAGGAATGAGAGGTGAGGGTGTGATTCGAGCAAGGATGATGAGAGGCAGGAGAGCGATGGGTTCAGAGGGAACTCCGAAGTCAAATCTGTGAATGACGACAACACCAATTACAGCAGAGCCTTGAGTGCAGCGAGAATACACAAACAGAATGAGCAACACGCAAAGGTGTGCAGCAGTGCATGAAGACATGCTGTCGGCCTTATGCAGACCACCAACCTCAACAGAACTGCGTTGCCATTCTCGACCACCAACTCAAGACACTGAGATAACGTGGCCAACCAACATCAATGGCTGTACTGATGAGTCCTAATGAGGGTGAAACCAAGAATTGTAGATACAATTCGTGCTTGATTTTTTTTTGGATCGTATCGCGCGCGTGCAACGCCAGTGCGTGTTGGACACTACTCCAATCTGACGGCCAACAGAGATGAAACCGTTGTCACGTGAACAATCGAGTACCAGCATCCTATTTATCGTCTGATGACCCAATAATAACACATTGGTACGTTTGTGAGAGGGGGTGGTTGTGAGAGAGGGGTGAGTGAGGTGAGCGTAAGAGTGGTGAGGGAGATGTGAGTGAGGTGAGGGAGATGTGAGTGAGGTGAGAGGGAGGTGAGGTGAGAGGGAGGTGAGGTGAGGTGAGAGGGGTGAGGTGAGGTGAGAGGGGTGAGGGGAGGGGTGAGGTGAGAGGGAGGTGAGGTGAGGGGTGAGATGAGAGGGGTGAGGTGAGGTGAGGGTCAGGCGAGGACGGGATGATTTCGTCTGCCGCTTCATTGACTCGATCGTGTTCGCTCCCCACTTCTCTCCGACCGCGAATTACCCCGTTGTTCTCGTGCTGGGTGCACTGCGCCTGGTCTGTGTGTCCACGCTCTATTGTTAATGTTTTGTTCTTTAAGCATAATCGTCGTCGTCGTGGCGAGTATGTTTGGCTGCACCGCTGACGCGTTCTGTTCCGTTGTTGCCGATTCCTCCGCACGGATCGCTCCAATGTCGCTGTGATTTTGCTCTCAGCTCAACTACGTTTTTTTTATTCACCAGGTAAGGCCCACTGAGCAATGTCGCTCTTCTTCAGAAGCACCACAGATCCCCCTTGCAAACTCGCTCGGCCAATTGGCTAAATAGGACTACGTCAGAATTAAACATTGATGCGGGGTGGGGTGAGGTGAGCGAGGTGAGGGTGGAGTGTGTTGAGAGTGGTGAGGTGAGGGGCTGGTAACCCCTCCACCTGGCACTTTTTTTTTTCTACAAAGCACCACGGTGGAAAGGGGTCGTCCATAAATGACGTCACGCGATTTTGGACGATTTTTTTACCCCCCCCCCCCTCGTCACACGGCGTCACAAAAGTCAGACCCCCCCCCTCAAATATGACGTCACAAAGCTCTGCCCGCCCCCCTAAAAAAATAAACACGCTTCAAATCGCTTTAAACTATTGTCATTGTAGTGCGTATTTAATGTGGCGCTGCACTCTGATGTTGTAGGAGAAAACATTTATTAAAACGTCAATTTAATTAAGTAGAACGTGATAATTGGTTTTTACCCTTTTATCTGGCAACAAAACTGACACCTTTTTTACGAGGAGTCATGTTTGCATAGACCACAATACCTGCAGTTATAATGCAAACAAAAAACATAACTCTGATAATGTATGCACTGTCCTTGGAGTTGATTGGTCCACACCCGAGACAGCTTTCCTTAGAGCCTAGTCTCACATGGTGTTGGACCAGATGACGCCAAAAGGCGCACAACTCAAAGACAATGCACCATCAGAGTATGAGAGCTCGGGGTAAGAATTTACACCATTGGTACCTCATTTTTCAGTCAAAAATATAATTGTTTTTTTACCCTTTTATCTGGCAACAAAACTGATACCTTTTTTTACGAGGAGTCATGTTTGCATAGACCACAATACCAGACCACAATACCCGAGACAGCTTAAGCTGTCAGCTTAAGCTGTCACGGGTGTGGACCAATCAACTTCAAGGACAGTGCATACATTATCAGAGTTATGTTTTTTGTTTGCATTATGACTGCAGGTATTGTGGTCTATACAAACATGACTCCTCGTAAAAAAAAGGTGTCAGTTTTGTTGCCAGATAAAAGGGTAAAAAACAATTATCATATTTTTGACTGGCAAATGAGGTACCAATGTTGTAAGTAGAACGTGTTGTCGATATTTATTTAAAGTTGCGCATTTTAATGTGACGTCACATTTCTCAACCCCCCCCCCCCCCCCGGTCACACATCGTCACAAATGTCTGACCCCCCCCCCCCTCTAGGTGCGTGACGTCATTTATGGACGGCCCCAAACACATAATTAAGGGCCTTCAAACTGGTGCGAGGGCCCAGGAGTCGGAGCCACTCCCTGTTCACCTTGGGGTGCTGCTCCAGGGATGCCCTCTGGCTACCACGTTATTTAACATCATTTTTGACCACGTAGTTCGAGAAGCTTGCCATGGCTGTACCGGAGGAATTACCATCTGGCACCGATACAATGGGGGGCTGATCGATGTCCGGTTGGGGTCGAGGGGTGGCTCTCTATTGGTTAACCATGCTATGTATGCCGATGATCTGATGATTGCTGCTCACTCAGAGGAGGAGTTGAAGGCGCTGCTGCTGAAGCTGGAGCATGTCACTAAGAGGTGGGGCCTTACCATCAGCCCCACCAAAACTAAGCACCTGCCTGGGTATTTTGTGCCACCAAACACTCCACCACCTCAGCTCCCTATTGGTGACGGAGCAGTTGTGGAGAGAGTGGAGAGTTTCCCATACCTGGGCAGTGTGCTCATGACCGGTTCCGGTTTAACAGCAGAGGTCTCACTCCGAATCAGTCAAGCAGCATTATCTTTTCATCGGCTGCGTAACGCTGTGTGGAAGCTACCTGGTCTGTCGCTCCGCACGAAGCTTCGGGTCTTCTCGGCCACAGTCATTCCCTCCCTTCTCTATGCCTGTGAAACGTGGACCCGTCTAATGGAACATCTGCGCCGGTTATAAACATTCAGGCTGGCATGCCTACAATCCATCCTGGGATGGATGGGTTTAACCATGCTGGATTGTGTTAGGAGCTCACAAATCTTTGAAAGATCTGGACACATTCCCATCAGTGAGCTCCTCCGGCAGGCAAGGCTGCGTTGGCCGGGTCATATTGCCCACATGCCCAGCCACCGCATGCCCAAGCAGCTTCTGTTTGGCCGCATAGCACGGGATGGAGAAGAGATGGAGTGATGTGGTACAAGAGGATATGGAGCTGAGTGGACTTGGCAATGACTGGTACCAGCGGTGTCAAGATCGGCCTCTGTGGAGGAGGCTCGTGAAGGACGCTATTGGGCAGTTGGAGGCAGTCGCCCTCCAACAACAACGGAGGGCGGAGGAGCGACGCTCACAACAACGAGCGGAGCGCCGGGCGGATAGAATGCAGCAAGTTGTTACAGCTGGTGGTGGTGTATCTACCGGTCATCTTGGTTAGCCAACCCATTGCACCTGCTGAGTCTGTCCCGAGACCTCCTGGCAGCGAGGCCTTTGACACTTCACGTGGCCTCAAAGTGCACCTGACCTGGCACAGGCGCCGTGGTGACGTCACCGTCACTTGGTGGCGAATGGCCGGGTGATTGAGGTTAGGGCGAGGTGAGAGGGGTGAGGTGTGGTGAGGGTGAGGTGAGGTGTGGTGAGGGTGAATGCGGTTAGAGGGGTGAGGTCAGGGGAGTAGGTTGAGTGTGAAGGGTGAGGGTGAGTGAGGTGAGTGTGGTGAGGGCGAGAGTGGGTGAGTGAGGGAGAGGTGAGTGTGATGAAGGTGAGTGAGGTGAGGATGAGTGAGGTGAGTGTGATGAGGGTGAGTGTGGAGAGGGAGGTGATGGTGAATGAGGTGAGTGTGAGGGTGGTGAGCGTGAGTGAGGTGAGTGTGGTGAGCGTGAGTGAGGTGATTATGAGAGTGGTGGGTGAGGTGAGTATGAGTGTGCTGAGTGTGAGTGAGTGAGATGGTGGTGAGTGAGGGGAGGGTGAGTGAGAGGGTGGTGATGGTAAGTGTAAGTGAGTGTGAGTGAGGGTGGTGAGGGAGGGTGAGTATGGTGAGTATGGTGAGTGTGGTGAGTGTGGTGAGGGTGAGAGTGTGCTGAGTGTGCTGAGTGAGTGTGAGTGTGGTGAGTGAGGTGAGGGTGAGTGAGGGTGAGTGTGAGGGTGGTGATGGTAAGTGTAAGTGAGTGAGGGTGAAGAGGGTGAGTGTGAGGGTGGTGAGTGTGAGTGAGGGTGGTAAGGGTGAGTGTGTGCTGAGTGAGTGAGAGTGTGCTGAGTGAGTGAGAGGGTGAGTGAGGGTGAGTGTGAGGGTGGTGAGTGTGAGTGAGGGTGGTAAGGGTGAGTGAGTGTGTGCTGAGTGAGAGTGTGCTGAGTGAGTGAGAGGGTGGTGAGTGCGCTGAGTGTGAGGGTGAGTGTGAGGGTGGTGAGTGTGAGGGTGGTGAGTGTGAGGGTGGTGAGTGTGAGGGTGGTGAGTGTGAGGGTGGTGAGGGTGAGTGTGTGCTGAGTGAGTGAGTGTGTGCTGAGTGAGTGAGAGTGTGCTGAGTGTGAGTGAGGGTGGTGTGCTGAGTGTGCTGAGTGAGAGGGTGGTGAGTGTGCTGAGGTTGAGTGTGGTGATTGTGAGTATGGTGAGTGTGGTGAGGGTGAGTGTGATGGTGGTGAGGCTGAGTGGTGAGGGTGAGTGTGTGCTGAGTGGTGAGTGAGTGTGCTGAGTGTGAGTGAGGTGAGTGTGGTGAGGGTGAGTGAGTAAGTGAGTGTGAGTGAGTGGTGAGTGTGTGCTGAGTGAGTGTGAGAGTGGTGAGTGAGGGTGAGTGAGTGTAAGGGTGAGTGTGTGCTGAGTGTGAGAGTGGTGAGTGTGAGTGAGTGAGGGTGAGTGAGTGTGAGGGTGAGTGTGTGCTGAGTGTGAGAGTGGTTAGGGTGAGTGAGGGTGAGTGAGGTGAGTGTGAGTCAGTGTGGTGGGGGTGAGTCAGTGTGGTGAGGGTGAGTCAGTGTGGTGAGGGTGAGTGAGTGAGGGTGAGTCAGTGTGGTGAGGGTGAGTCAGTGTGGTGAGGGTGAGTGAGTGAGGGTGAGTGAGTGAGGGTGAGTGAGTGAGGGTGAGTGAGTGAGGGTGAGTGAGGGTGAGGATGGTGAGTGTGGTGAGGGTGAGTGAGTGAGGGTGAGTCAGTGTGGTGAGGGTGAGTCAGTGTGGTAAGGGTGAGTGAGTGAGGGTGAGTGAGTGAGGGTGAGTGAGTGAGGGTGAGTGAGTGAGGGTGAGGATGGTGAGTGAGGGTGAGTGTGAGGGTGAGTGAGTGTGAGTGAGGGTGAGTGAGTGAGGGTGAGTGAGTGAGTGAAGGTGAGTGAGGGTGAGGGTGAGTGAGTGAGGGTGAGTGAGTGAGGGTGAGGATGGTGAGTGAGTGAGGGTGAGTGAGTGTGGTGAGGGTAAGTGAGTGAGGGTGAGTGTGAGTGTGAGGATGGTGAGTGAGGGTGAGTGAGTCACACGTGGTGAGGGTGAGTGAGTGAGGGTGAGGGTGAGGATGGTGAGTGAGTGAGGGTGAGGATGGTGAGTGAGGGTGAGTGAGTGAGTGAGGGTGAGTGAGTGAGGGTGAGTCAGTGAGTGAGGGTGAGTGTGAGGGTGAGTGAGGGTGAGGATGGTGAGTGAGGGTGAGTGAGTGAGGGTGAGTGAGTGAGGGTGAGTGAGGGTGAGGATGGTGAATGAGTGTGAGTGAGGGTGAGTGTGAGGGTGAGTGAGGGTGAGTCAGTGTGGTGAGGGTGAGTGAGTGAGGGTGAGTGAGGGTGAGTGAGGGTGAGTGAGGGTGAGGGTGGTGAGTGTGCTGGGTGCTCTGCACGCTCACCGGAGCTCGCGTCCTTGAAGCCGCTGTTCGACGTGACCCCTGACCCCACTGTCTGCCGTAAAGCACCACGCAGATCCCATTCACGACGGCGCTTTACGACCTTGCGGCTTTCCGCAGAGCACGTCACTAAAATCGATTCCATCGAGCATCGATTGGCTTAGTCTGTGATTCCAGAATCGATTCCTACTCGCGCTAAACTTCTAATTTGCAAAAATATCATTGTTAAACTCATTAACTCTCATCCCATTGTTAAACTCATCAACGGTTATCCCATTGTTCCACTCATTAACTCCCATACCATTGTTAAACTCATTAACGCCCATCCCATTGTTCCACTCATTAACGGTTATCCCATTGTTAAACTCAGCGCCCATCCCATTGTTAAACTCAGTAACTCCCATCCCATTGTTCCACTCATTAACTCCCATACCATTGCTAAATTCATTAACTCCCATCCCATTGTTCCACTCATTAACGGTTATCCCATTGTTAAACTCAGTAACGCCCATCCCATTGTTCCACTCATTAACGGTTATCCCATTGTTCCACTCATTAACTCCCATACCATTGTTAAACTCATTAACTCCCATACCATTGTTAAACTCATTAACTCCCATACCATTGTTCCACTCATTAACTCCCATACCAGTGTTAAACTCATTAACGCCCATCCCATTGTTCCACTCATTAACGGTTATCCCATTGTTAAACTCATTAACTCTCATACCATTGTTAAACGAATGAACTATCATCCCATTGTTAAACTCATTAACTCTCATCCCATTGTTAAACTCATTAACTACAGAAATTATTTTTTGGTTCTTTCGGTGAAGTCACGCAGAAAGAAGATAAATTAAATAATAGAACACGACGTTTCGATTGCAACACAAGCAATCATCATCAGGTACGAACAGGGGCGGTTTCTTCATTAGGGCGATTGGGCGACGCACCACCAATTTCATTCAACCACAGAGTTACGCTCGCCGTTACTGTGCCTCTGGATATAGTCCAATCAGCGTCATGTCATGTTCTGTGGAGTACCGCCTCTTTTTGGGCGATTTCACTCCGGCTGAGAATCGCCCAGAGTGTTCCCATAGACTTACATTCAAAGATGTTTTTTTTCTCTATGGCTTCCGGAAGGGCTCGCACTAACGTGCTTACGTCATCATACGTAAGCACGTTTCTGTCAACAATATTATTTGTCGCCACCTAGTGGAATCTTTCATAAAAGAAACTGAGTGGATTGTAATAATAGTGAGTATAGAAACAAACAAGATGTATTGTAAGAGTCACTTTATTTTTCATTAATATTAAAGAAGTGAAGTTGCCTTTACATGCTTAAGCTGTTAATTTATCCATTGCATGGGTGGACCTTATCCTTATCAATCATCCAGACATTTGTCCCCCCTGAGAGATTTTGCAGGAGCCGCCACTGGGTACGAATGAATGAGAAACAAACCTAGTAAACTTAGAAATACAATACAACACAGAGAGTCGGCTAGCACCCTACCTGGTTGATTAAAGTTCTTCCAAAGAGTGCGCAAATTGAGAGAGAGACAAAACACGGAGACACATCGTTTCGTCTCTCTCTCAAATGTAGCACTCCTTTCTCTGGTGTAGGCCAATCAGTTTCAAAGACACTGCCATTTATCATTATCAGAGCATGGTTTTTTTCCGCATGTTGCCCGCAAGTACTGCGTGTGTTTAATGCAGTACGTGATTCCTTGCAAAAGGCATCTATTTGGTGTTTGAGCATTTTACCTCCTGTTTTATTTCCAGAAAGGGGAAAATATATTCTTATCTTTCATACTTTGGTACTGGCTAAAAAGGTCCCGTGATATCACACATGCGTGTGTGTGTGAGTGTGTGCGTTCTAGATAATACTCGACGTCGCATCTTCCTGTGCCCCGCACGGGACCATCTGTGACAAAAAGATCTTCATAGCTCATCGTATTCCTCCTGCAGTGATACATACATATTCAGATTCTGATTAATTCGTTGATTCCAATGGAGAAGAATTCACACGCCCCCCACCACCCAACCCCCAAATTCCGGCTGGAGGTGTCAGAATCGGAATCAGTATTTATGCCTCCAATAGGAGGAATCCGATGAGCTATAAAGTTCTTTATAGCAGATGTCCAGTAGGAGGGATGGAGGGAGTGTGTCACAGGCGGGGGGAGGCGGCCAGGAATAGCCGATGCCTCGCGCCCAGATTTAGAATGATTTAGTTTTTTGTGAATGGGCGAGGAAGCAGTCGCCGGGATCAGAATCTTTTATCGATTTTTAAAAAAAATGATTTGGACTGCAGCAGCAGCAGCAGGAGGGAATCCGATGAGCTAAGAGGCTCGTTATTTGTCTCAGATGTCCAGTAAGGGGGGGGGGGGGGGGCACGGGATTCGTGTTACACCACCGACAACAGCAACAGCAACACACAAACTACAGGAGCGCGAATTACGAGGTAATGGAGAGGTAAGCAAGTCAGTCAAAGTGGACGTCGTCTTTGAGCAGGTAAGGCCCGGTGAGATGACAGCTTCTCTCTCGTGTCCGACGCGTGGGACCCAGGCAACAAAAAAAACAAAGATCCCCCATGTAGCCTGTAACAAACCGTAGGGGCAAGTGCTGATAGCGAGTAGGAGCGCCTATGAAGGACTGCACGGCACACGATGGCGGTGGGTGGCCAGCAACACGCCCGGCCGCCTTTGTCTTCCCAGTGGCGATGTTTACTGCACACCGCTCAACCACCACCACCACCATCACCCACTCCAGAGCCAGCCCCTTCCCTCTACAGCCCCTCACCTCCATCCCTCCACTCCACCCTCACCACTCCACCCTCACCACCCTCAACTCCACCCTCACCACCCTCCACTCCACCCTCACCACCCCCCACTCCACCCTCACCACCCTCCACTCCACCCTCACCACCCTCCACTCCACCCTCACCACCCTCCACTCCACCCTCACCACCACCACCATCCCTCCACTCCACCCTCACCACCCCTCCCTCCACCCTCACCACCCTCCACTCCACCCTCACCACCACCACCCTCACCACCCCCCACTCCACCCTCACCACCCTCCACTCCACCCTCACCACCCCCCACTCCACCCTCACCACTCTCCACTCCACCCTCACCACTCACCACTCCACCTTCACCATCCTCCACTCTACCCTCACCACCCTCCACACCACCCTCACCACCCTCCACTCCACCCTCACCACCCTCCACTCCACCCTCACCACCCTCCCCACCACCCTCACCACCCTCCACTCCACCCTCACCACCCTCCACTCCACCGTCACCACTCACCACTCCACCCTCACCACCCTCCACTCCACCCTCACCACCATCCACTCCACCCTCACCACCCTCCCTCCACCCTCACCACCCTCCACTCCACCCTCACCACCACCCCCACCACCCTCACCACCCTCCACTCCACCCTCACCACCCTCCACTCCACCCTCACCACCCTCCACTCCACCCTCAACACCCTCACCACTCCACCCTCACCACCACCCCTCACCACCATCCACTCCACCCTCACCACCCTCCACTCCACCCTCACCTCCACCACCCTCACCGCCCTCCACTCCACCCTCACCACCACCCCTACCCACCCTCACCACCCTCCACTCCACCCTCACCACCACCCTCACCACCCTCCACTCTACCCTCACCACCACCACCATCCCTCCACTCCACCCTCACCACCCCCCACTCCACCCTCACCACCCCCCCATACCACCCTCACCACCACCCCTACCCCACCCCCACCACCCCTACCCCTCCGTGACCCCTACGACCGCGGCGCGAGCGTGCGGCCTGAGCCATATTCGGGAGCCGTGGAAGGTTCCATGGCACAGGATCCCTCCCCACCCCCCACGATGCCCAACGCGGAGCGCCTCGCAACCTCGCCCAGATTTTCCGCTCAGCGCCGGAGCGACACGTCCCGTTCGATCTTTTTTAGTTCATCACCGGGACGTCCTAAATCTCTCCACAATCTCCCTCTCTCCAGACCCCTCTCGATCTCTCCACGTCTCTGGATCTCTCTGGATGTCGCCACGTCTCTGACTCTCTCTCTCTCTCCATAGCTTCAGCCAGCTCTCTATATTTACACCCCCAGTCCGCTGTATCCCCCTCTCTCTGCGGCGTTTCGTCTCATCTCGAAGCACACGTGAAGAGTGTTTGGCTGCTTGCTGCACATGTCCACGTGCTGATTATGCCAATTCGTTGGGCCATCATCTGTGACGGACTGGTCCCTGCTGAAGAAGAGTTACGCAGCAGTAGCTCAGTGGGGCCCTTGCCTGGTAGAATAAAACTCGTGTCGTAGTTTAGTTTGAGCTGCCTCCAACCTCTTCATCTCCAACCTCCTCGCCTCCATCTCGCTCTCTCTCCATCTCGCTCGTCTCCTGCCGCTGTCACCCCCTGCCCTCTGTGGCACCACGAGAGTCGCGAGCCGCGACCCTCCGCTCCGCCGGAGGAGTCCGGGGCGGGTGGCGGAGCCTCTCTCAGCCCTCAAGGAGATCCTCTCAAGCTCCGACAAAGTCCTCCTCCTCCTCCTCGTGCCCCTCGTCCATGGCCCAGCCCGGGCCCCGGCGGCCCAACCCGGCCGAGCGGAGCGCCGAGGCAGCGGAGAACGGCGGCGGCGGTGGTGGAGGTGGTGGCGGTGGTGGTGGTGGAGTTGGTGGTGGTGGTGGTGGAGGTGGTGGTGGTGGTGGAGGTGGTGGAGGTGGTGGTGGCTGCTGCCGCCTGTTCCAGCGCTCCGACTCGATGGCAGCGCGCTCCGTGCAACTCATCGAAGTCCTCGACAAACTCGAGCACCGGTACGGGTGGGGGGGGGGTGTGGGGGGGGGGTGTGTGGGGGTGTGTGTGGGGGGGTGGGGGGTGTGTGTGTGGGGGGGGACACACGCCAAGCGGCCAGCAGCAAACAGCACTGCTCAAGACGCAGGAGGGGGGAGTTGGGGGCGCTAAGGTGGCCGAGATGTTGACTCCCTCGCCTGGTGGACAGGAGGCCGTGGGTTCGATCGCGACCCTGATTCTTGCTGTATATTTGGGGTCTGCGTGTGTCTCTATCTCTCTGCCCGTGGTCGCGTGGATTTGTCTCCACGTCCTCCGGGTTTTCACCTCCACGTTCAGAATCGCTATGAATGTCCACGCGAGAAACCACTTCGTTGAGCCACCATCCGTGATGGCTTCTGAAAGAGAGCTACGCCGCTCAGTGGCGCCTTACCTGGCGAGGTAACACAACGCGGGGGGTTATTTATTTATTAAAGTTT